>NC_051184.2:95971659-96000609 GCF_013339695.2 Rhipicephalus sanguineus
CCCATACCTCATCCTTCCGTAAAGAAGTCAAATCAGCATCCGTCATCCAATAGAACGCCAGAGGGCTAAAATCACGCCTTTCAGATTTTCGTCAGTTTGTGTACACTAACGTGTTTCCACTGATCGTCATTTGTGAGTCCAATTTGCCGAAACCAATCAGACTATCAGGGTACGAAGCTGCGATGTCTTCAACAAACGGTGCGTGCAGCAAAATCGTCGTTTTTGTTCGTCGTGAACTCACCTATGTTCTGCAACCAATTGCGCCTCACGATGACAGTCACTATGTATGCATCACCATTAAAAAGAACAAACTCATGTGTGAAGTGGTTTTCAGATGTTGAGACACACGGGATTGACCACATTCCCATCTACCTTAGCATCAAAGGCTTGTCTAGGTCTGGTCCACAGAAGACCATTCGAGCGACTCAATGGACCACCTTCAAATCTGACATGGAAGAAGCTTGCAGCGAGGGCCTACGATGTGGGTTACAGCAAACAATTGAGAGTACAATGCAAAACGCCACTCGCACGTTGACAATCTCTTCCAGGCGAAACGATCTCGACAGAGAGTTGAAACGACCTCGAGCACTGCGACGCTGGGCGGAACGTCGATATCGGCGCACGAAATCAATTCACGACCTTTGGGCAGCCCGGAGGATACAAAAGAAGATTCAGCGTCGCATGGATAGATTAGCGTCGGAACGTTGGACAAGGTTTTGCCAGACGCTAGACCCCCGCAAGCCACTTTCTCACGTTTGGAAAACTGTGCAAGGTCTGCGTTGTCCTCCGGAACAACGTTTTCCATTCAAAGCGCTCGCACTCTTTGAAGGGCGGCAAGACATCGATGTCGCAGAAGATTTTTGTGCGCGGATCGCCAACCAAACGACTCTTCTAGATTCTCCAGCCCGAGGTGATTCTCCCCCATTCCCGTGACTGCCGCATGGACCTCCCTTTCACAATGGAGGAGCTCGAGCGACCGCCTGTGAAAGTCGGCACTGTGTTAGTTAGTTAGTTATATTGGGTTTAATGGCGCAAGAGCAACTCAGGCTAAGCTGCGCCAAACACAAGGTGTTCTGTTATAACCAGTATCTCTAAAGTTTATCTAAAAAGCCGCTTGCTTTCAAGAAATTGATAGCGTTACCTAGGGGAACAAGTGGATCCTCTCCTAAAATCATATTTGGGTGCATAGGTATTTGACGCTTGTAAAACTCTCTGAAGTGTTTTCGCCTTTCTGTTTCCATGTGTGGGCACGTGATTAGAATATGTGTAACTGTTAATGGCTGTTGACATTTTCCACATTCCGGCATGTCTTCCCCTTTGAGCAAAAAGTTGCGAGTGAGGTGGGTGTGCCCAATGCGGAGTCGGCATAGGATAACCTCAATGAACCGTTCTTGGTGACGGCACGACTTCCATTCTCCCACCGTGGGCTTCACTAGATGCAGTTTATTACTCGTGCAGGAGTCCCATTGTTGCTGCCATTTTGAAGATAATGCTACGCGAATGTTACGGAGGCTGTCATTAAGGGGAATATTTATTCGCTTAACCGATGTCTGTGCTGCTAGCGACGCACATTCGTCCGCCTTTTCGTTGCCTGGTATCCCTATGTGGCTTGGTACCCAACAGAAACGAATAGTGACATCCTCGTTACTGGAGATAGTGTGTAGGATATCACCGAGTAAAGGTTCGCACTCCGATCTTAAATGTAGCGCCTCTACTGAACTTAATGAGTCCGTGTAAATGATTGCTTGTCGGTGTTTCTCGGTGATGATTTTTTGTACTGCTTCCCATAAGGCGTACATCTCAGCGCTGAAAATGGACATGAACTCAGGTATTCTAACACTGACAGCGCTTTCTTTTGTCACAATCCCAATGCCTACATGGTGTTTTGTTTTCGAGCCGTCTGTGTATATTTCGGTATATCCTTTGTATTTGTCCTGAAGTGCACGGAATTCCTGGATTATGTATTCTCGCGCGGTGTTGTGTTTCTTTAGATTGGTCAGTGAAAAGTCACACAGCTGCGTCAGATCAGACCATGGCGGCAGTCTCGGCGGTTTCATGGCGACATTGAGTGCGTCCTCACAAATATCGTATGAGCGGCAATGCTCTTCAAAACGTAAAATCAGTGGTTTGATGAAGTGTGGCCTATTAGAGTAATGTAAGCGTGAGTGACATTGCGTGGTGATGCCGTGGCATATATGTTGAGACTGTGACCTGATCCTTAGAACATAAGAGAGGGTTAAAAGTGCGCGACGCTGGCATAGCGGAGGTTCATTGCACTCTATGTATAAACTCTGTATCGGGGATGTTCTATACGCGCCACTGGACAACCGGAGACCGAGATTGTGTGCGGGGTCCAGACGCCCAATGTAGGATTTTCTGGCCGAGCCGTAAACAACACACCCATAATCTAAAATACTGCGGACAACAGAACGATAAACCTTCAGGAGGCATAATCTATCAGAGCCCCAATGCTTATGGGACAAAACCTTTAGTATGTTAAGCGCTTTATTGCCTTTATTTTAAGTGCATTAATATGAGCAAGAAAATTCAGTTTACTGTCGAATGTCACACCTAAAAATTTTTGTTCGTGTTTTATCATCATCGCCATGTTGTTTAATGTAAGAACTGGGTCTGGGAATAATCCTCTTTTAGTGTAAACATCACAGCAACAGTCTTTTGTGTGGAAAAGCGGAAACCATTTCTGTCGGCCCAATGTGTTAGTTTGTTTATGGTAATTTGAAGTTGCCTCTCACAGGTTGATAGGTTAGAGGCACGAGAAGCGATTTGCAGATCGTCAACATATAGAGAGTGCATTATTGTGGGTGGTATGATCTTATTGATTGAATTCATTTTTACTATGAACAAGGTAGTGCTAAGGATACAGCCTTGTGGTACGCCATTTTCCTGGACAAACGTGCGTGAAAGCACAGTGCCCAACCGCACCTGAAATGTTCTGTTAGTCATGAAGTCGGACAAACACTTTAGCATTTTGCCTCGAATGCCTAGATTAGCGAGGTCTTGCAGAATTCCGTGTCGCCACGTGGTATCGTAGGCCTTCTCTAGATCGAAAAAAACCGCGAGACAGTACTGTTTGTAGCGAAATGCTTCTCGTATTTCATGCTCAAGACGAACAAGATGGTCAGTGGTTGAGCTACCTTTTCTGTATCCGCATTGATGATTATCAATCAAATTTCTTGAATAGAGGATAAAAGACAGTCTGCAATTGATAACACTTTCGTAAGTTTTCGCGAGGCAACTGGTAAGCAATTGGTCTGTAGCTGCTCGGGGATGTTGGGGGTTTACCGGCTTTCAGAAATGGGACTACTATGGCAGTTTTCCATTGTTCTGGCATAGACCCGGATTGCCATACCATGTTGAAAAATGTAAGTAAAACTTTTGTCGATGATTCGGACAGATGTGCCAGCATAGAGTAGTGTATGTTGTCGGGGCCTACTGCCGTTTTTTTACCGTGTGAGAGTGCAATGTTTAGTTCCTGTAGTGTTAGGGGTTGGTTGTAAGCTTCGTGTGAAGCACCTGTGAGCGGTAGTTTCTGCTTCTCTGCGGTTTCTTTGTGTTTGAGGGAAGTATCAGTGTAGTTGGCTGAACTGGAAATGTTGTAGAAGTGCTCCCCTAATATGTCGGCTTGTTCTTGTGTTGTTGTCTGGATGTCTGGGCTTGTGAGAATTGGTATAGTGTAGGCTGAGTAGTCTCCTCTGAATTTTCTCAACTGGTCCCACAATCGTTTAGACGAGACAGTACTATTTATAGAAGTTATGTAATCGCGCCATGATGTTTTTTCGGCCTGCCTACGGATATAGCGCGCTTTCGCTTTAGCCTGCTTGAAGTTTACGAGGTTGCTATATGTGGGGTACCTCCTCAAGACGCCCCAAGCTTTATTTTGCAGTTTCTTTGCTTCAGTGCATTCTTTTGTCCACCAGACATTTCTCGTTTTTCGGACATGAGTTGACGATCGTGGTATTGACTTTTCTGCGGCTGCAATTATAATTTCCGTGATTTTGTCATTAATGTCATCGATCGTAATATCTGGCGAGATGATGTCCTCTAGTTTCGCGTTTTCTAAAATAGTGCCCAGTTCGCAAGATGGATTAGCCAGCGGCGTGGTTTAGAGGTGATGGTGGGTAGTGACGATGGCAGTTTGATGATTGCAGGTAAATGATCGCTGCCGTACGAAGAGTCCAGTACTTCCCACTTAAAATCATTAAAAATAGATGGTGAGCAAAATGCAAGATCGAGGCAACTAAACTTGCGTGAACTTGGTGAAAAGTAAGTTGGTGTGCCCGAGTTTAAAAGACAGATGTCATTCGATAAAATATAATCTTCAATAAGTTGCCCTCTTTGGTCTGTTTGGTCACTGCCCCATAGCGTGCCATGAGCATTAAAATCACCTACGAGAACAAACGGTTCTGGAAGTTGCGCTGTCAAGTCCTCGAGTTCTCGTAGTGTCAATTGTTCATGGGGGGGAATGTAGATGGAGCAGATGGATATGGTTTTGTGTGCTATAATGCGGACTGCTACAGCCTCGAGAGGGGTGTTTAATGTGATTGCTCGGGTGGGAATGCCGCCTTTTACTACAATTGCAACTCCCCCCGATAAACGGATACAATGTTGCCGGTCCTTACGGACAACTGTGTAACCTTTTAGTATACGAGTGTGCTTTGCGCCCAGGTTTGTTTTCTGGAGGCACAATGCTATCGGGGAAAACTTGTTAAAAATGTCCTTTATGTCACCTAAGTTTTGAAATAGACCTCTGATGTTCCAATGAACAATAAAAGCCATGATGAAATTACAAGGAAGCAAATGTACTAATAATGTGGATCAATTGTTAAAATGATGGTAGGTGACATATGGTAGAAATTGGGTCCGTGAAGAGCGATATCCACTTGGGTTATCGCTTCGGTTGCAGAGTTATTGGGATCTTGTCCCGCTTGGCGCGCTCGAGGGAGCGCTGGTCCTTCGGTGTCGACGACACCGAGGTTTTGGGATCGACCTCCATCGCCTTTTCAGAGGCGCTGGGGGTCCGAGACTCGGGCACTGAAAGGCGTGTCTCAGGCCTCGAGGTGCGATTGATCTTAAGGCCCTGCGAGGCTGCCGCCTGCGGGGCCTTAAGTTTCGGTGGAGCAGCCGTGGCTGCTTCCACCTGGGGGGCGGGAGGAGGTACCACCGCATCGCTTTGAGCGGACACGGTGGACTCCTGAGGCCGTTGTGACGCTGCCCCCTTACGCGTCACCTCGGCATAGCTTTTGTGGAAGAAGTGTGACAAGCGTTTTCTCGCTTCGACAAATGAGATCTTTTCTTTTACGGTTAGTGTGATGATTTCCATCTCTCTTTTCCAGGATGGACAGGACCGTGAGTAGGCGGGATGGTCTCCACCACAGTTGACACAATGAGGTGAGGCTTCGCAACTTTCAGCTTTGTGATCATTTGAGCTGCATTTCGCGCAGGTGTCCTTCCCTCGGCATACTTGCGATGCATGCCCAAACCGTTGGCATTTGAAACACCGCCTCGGGTTTGGAATGTAAGGCCTTACATTGATTTTCAGGTATCCTGCCTCAATTGAGGTAGGCATGTCACTTGTTGCGAAGGTCAGAATGATATGTTTTGTTGGAGTTTCTTGATCATTTCGTCGTATTACAATTCTCTGAACCTTGATGACTTGTTGATCTTGGAACCCGTCGAGGAGTTCCTCATCGCTAAGACCAATGAAATCTTGCTCGGATATGACGCCTTTGCTTGTATTTAGAGATCTGTGGACGGTGGTAGATACTGTTGTGTTGCCAATGTTCGTAAGCTCGGTGATCTTCGGAACTTGTTCTTTTTCAGTTAGTTCAATGAGCAAATCGCCACTTGACATTTTAGTTACTTTATGCTTTGGTCCGATTTTTTCTTTGAGGCACTTGGCCACCAAAAATGGTGATAGCTTCCTTGCTGGTGTACTGTCTGAGTGTAATACGTGGTACTTCGGGAATGTTATTCTGGGCTGGAGAGAAAAATGGAAGGTTGCTTCGGTGCGGTTCCTCTTGAGAGGCCGATCGAGAAGGGCGGAAGCTTGTGTAGCCATAAGAATAATATGTAAGTTCGGCAACAGCGCCGACCGCCCACCACGGAGCCCTACAGGGGGACGCGGCAGAGCTTTGTAAAAAAGGACTGCAGCACGCCAGTCGTACGCCGCCACTATAACCTAATATGGTGTACCAAGGTTGGATGACCACACACGGTTAACCCTTGCCGCCAAGAAAATTAGAAGTATCCAGAAAAGAGGAGAAGACAGGAAAGATTGAAAGAGAGAAAAAGACGAAGATGTAGGTACCTTTCTCTCGCTCTCTTTTACTCCTCTATTACCCCTCCCAATGTGTAGAGTAGCAAACTGGACGCATTGTCTAGTTAACCTTCCTGCCTTTCCTACATTCCTTCTCTCTCTCTCTCTCTCTCGAGGTGGCACTAGCTCTCTGCAGGCGTTCTACCTCTTCGGGTCCAGATGGTATACCATATTGAGCCTTGTGCAACCTGGGAGAAGCCGCAAGGAGAGAATTGCTAAGCCTCTACAACTTCTCATGCCAGGATGGCAATGTTCCCGACGACTGGAAAGTAAGCCGCTTGGTGCCCCTCTTGAAGCAGGGCAAATCGCCACTCGAACTCACCTCGTACCGCCCAACTGCACTAGCCAGCTGCGTAGGAAAGATGATAGAAAGAATGATCCTTGGCCGCCTGGAGTCGTATCTTGAACACTACAAGATTTATCCGAACTCCATGGCTGGTTTCCGACGTGACCGCTCTTCCATCGACAATGTAGTTGATCTCGTTTCGTATGTTCAGCACGAAAAGTCCCGTATGCGACTATCTGCGGCTTTGTTCTTAGATGTGAAAGGTGCATATGATAACGTATTACATAAGGCCATTCTCGATGCACTTGCGGCGGTGGGTCTCGGTGGTCGGATTTTTTCTTGGATTGCAAGTTACCTGGCTGCAAGGTCATTCTTTGTGTTAACAGACGATGGCCCAACTACACCACGCTATACCTCCAACGGCGTTCCTCAAGGCGGAGTTCTCAGCCCGACGCTATTCAACCTCGCACTTATTGGGCTTGCTGACTACTTGCCAACTACCATCAAGGTTTCAATATATGCAGACGACATCTGTGTCTGGACTTCGGCAGTCACACGTCCTCAGATACGTGCGCGGCTTCAAAGAGCAGTAACATTGACAGCTAGCTACTTGTGCAAACAAGGTCTCAGCATATCGCCAGAAAAATGCGCACTGGTGGCATTCACTCGGAAACTAATGAATCAACGGGCGGCCCATTCCTTATGCCAGAACTCACAGGTTTCTTGGCGTCCTCATTGACAGGGACCTGTGTTGGAGCCCGCACGTGGCCTACCTGAAGCGGCGCCTGACAGCCATTTCCCAGTTATTCAAGTTCTTGGCAGGAAAGACGTGGGGGATGTCAGTAGACGCAATGATGGAACTCTACAGAGCGCTCTTTCTCGGTTTTCTTAGATATAGCCTGCCCGTGCTGAGCCATACTTGTAAGACTAATATTCGTGTTCTGCAGGCAGTACAAGCTCAAGCACTTAGAGCGTGCCTTGGTTTGCCCAGGTGTACGTCAACAGAGGCAACTACTGCGATTCTCGTGACCATCCAACGCAAACTCACATTACGGTGGAAGTCCTGAGAACGCACGTCAGACATTTTGCACGTGCTCCCTGTCATCACCTTGCAGGACTGTCTTCAGAGAGGCCCCAAGCATCATTCTCTAAAACTATCGTCAAGTACAACGACAAACTTCCCTCGGGCTTCACCACTGCATCTAAACCACCGATGCCTCCTTGGTGTTTTATTCGACCCACAGTTCAACTCACGTGTACCAGGGATCCGGAAAAAATCTGACCTGTCGTCACCTGTGCTGAAACAACTGTCTCTGCTTCTTTTGCACGAGAAGTATGCGGACAGTGTACATATATAAACAGATGGTTCCACAAACATCCAGTGTTCGTCCGGTGCGGTGGTTGTCCCAGCAAGAGCTATTACCATCAGCTTTAGGACTGACCACTCCACGACGACGACAGCTGCGGAACTAGCTGCTCTGCGCGATGAACTTTGGTCAATCGGTAACCACCTCAACATTGGTCTATCCTCAGCGACTCAAGGCAGTCCTACAACCTGTGCTATCTGCTCTGCGTCGCGGGCCATACGAATAGCTCGTATTTGAAATTCGATGTCTTCTCCATACTTCACATGAGAAAGGGCACCACGTGACGTTTCAGTGGCTGCCAAGTCACTGCGGCGTCATAGCGAACGAACACGCCGATAATGCCGCTCGGGCAGCTCATGAAAGCACACTGGAAGATACCATCCCGCTTTCAAGGTCTGACGCTGCCAGCAGTATTCGAGGGCTTGCACATGAGATAACGATCACTCTATGGTGCCCACCAAGCAGCCGAACCAACCGGACCAATCGTCAACGCCACCTATCCTCTTTGATGCATCTCTGTATGCCAACTGGACTCCGCCGAAAGAGGCCACACTGCTTTATCGCTTATGGCTAAGGGTGGCATTTACGAAGTCCTATTCCTTTCGGATTGGAATGGCCGACAACGCTCTTTGCGATGCCTGTCGTTGCGAGGAGACGCTACACCACGTCCTGTGCGACTGTCCGGTATATACTATACAGAGACAGTCACTGGCGCCCGTTCTAGCGCGCCTTGACAGTAGACAAATGTCTGTTGAAACACTTCTTGCATGTCGTCTACACAAGACATCACAGCTGAGGGCGACGAAGGCACTGCTGAGGTTTTTAAGACAGACGAACTTGGACAAGCGGCTGTGACAGAAATGTCGCGTACCACGCGAGAGTGACCGACTGATTCTGTGTGTGCAGTGTCATGTGCTATCTTTCTATCTTTCTCTCTCTCTTTCCTCTCCATCTTTAAATCTCCCCCACAATGTCCCCATGTGTAGGGTAGCAAACCGGTTGTCCTATACTGGTTAACCTCCCTGCCTTTCCTTCGCTATTATTTCTTCTTTTTCTTAGCAGCGTTTCAGTCCGCGGTCCAATGTACTGAGTTGCCGTGAAAGTTCGTCTTAGTCAGTGCTGGGCAGTATCGAAGATACATGTATCTTCGATACTATCTTAGATACTTTCTGGGTATCTTGTATCTGTATCGAGATACGTCTCGCAAAACAAGTATCTGTATCTGTATTTCCGATATATTGAAGAATGTATCGTGTATCTTAAGATACAAGATACTGCGATCGCACCACCACCGTGCGAAGCAATTAACGTTGGCTGAACTCGAGCTTCTCAAGCTGATACTGCTGCCACTAAGTCACTGGAATAAAGCTCAAGGCAGTGACATTATTTTATCTTTCCGCAAGAGTTTTCCAGCGAGGATAGGCGATAAGCTCTGAGCGTCCCTTTATATTGGTTGAGCAAAGTTACGAGGTGGCGCTCGCGTCGTCTCGACAGACAAGCGCGCGAACGTCTGCGCCCAGCGAATTTTTGTTTAATCGATTTTTTTTAGTTTTGTCAGTGCCATGACAACTGGCACTGAGCCACTCGCCTGGGCCGCGTACTGCAATGCGCGCGGCGTCTTTCGCACACATGCCGATGCCGCTGTAAAGTCATTATCGAAGTTCCTCTTGTGTGGTGCTTCGTTACGAAGTCTGAAGAATGCAAGAATGGCGGGTTGCTTTGCCCCTCGTGGCTTTCACACTTGGGCGATTTGAAAGATCTCGTGAATGTAAGTTTGCATTACATGCAATGAGATATACTTATATGCAAATAATATTCTAAGAGCTATAGCACCAACGGTACCGATGCTGGATTTAACAGAATAAGCATTCACCTAACAGACGCTATCTTGGCGTACGTCTGTTTTTTTTTATTCAGAGTCTTTAAAATCATAATTTGATTGTTAGCAGAAGTTCTTTCTTAGCTGTCCTTCTTTTCCATCCCATACATTACCTATGTCTCTATATTGTTTTTTTCTGCCGGTCTGCTTACTGCAATATTGCTTTAACGTGCAGCCAATGTAAGCTCTCTGCTTTATATTCCTAGTTTTAACTGTCTGCATCATTTCTGCTGCTGTTCTTCTTCAGGTCGAATATAAGTTTTTATACTTATATTCCACGTGAGTTTACTGTTATGTAAAGGTGATGTTGAGAACAAATATATAATAATCCGGGCGCGCCTGGAGTATGCAGTAACGATAACCCTGCTTATTGATAAATAAATGAGCAAAATTGAGTTTGCATTATAATAACATAAAAATTCGCAAAGGTATTGGAGAAACACTGTTATACCAAATGCTCAGTTTTTCTCATGAGCATGCCAGAGTCGTGTTACGCCATTTTCCACAGGCACCGAATTAAATTGTCCTAGCTATTAGGGGTTACCCTCCGCGCTGGTCCTGTGCTCATGGCGCTTGACTGCTGGCCCGAAGGCCGGATTTCGATGGAGGGGAAATGATAGAGGCTCGTGTGCTTATATGTAGGTCTTAGAACTCCAGGTGGTCAAAATTTCCGAGGCCCTCGATACAGCGTCTTTCATAACTATATCGTGGTTTTTCAACATAAAACGCAACCATTATTATTAGCTCTTGGGGGTACCTCCGGTATCGTGTTTCTTTACTTATTCGCTGTGTTTGGTACAGAACCGCTCTTCGATTTTACTTAGATATATTTGTTTTCGTTGTTTAGGCTTCCCTGAATCCTTTTACTGTTGCTAATCGCCAGGTAAACGGATCTATAAGTGTCAATAACGTGAATACCGGTGGTGTCCTACAGCACCTTACGCAACTGTACAATACGTCTGAAACGTTACTGGGCTGCACATGTTCTTGGTGACGTACACCCGTCCGGTGACCCATTATTGCGAAAACCGTAATATGTTTACCAGCAAGGTGGAACTCCACATCGGTATTTGTGCCATCGTGTGGAGGCTTCTTATTGTAAAAGGGTGTAAACTTGAGCTTGTTGGCTTGGCTTCATAGCAGGGAACAGCGCAGATACACGATACAAGAGAGACTGACAGGACAGCGCCAAGTCCTGTCAGTCTCTCTTGTATCGTGTATCTGCGCTGTTCCTTGCTATGAAGCGTCTTATTGAAGTTCATATGGTTAGTTGACAACCCGCTTGTTGGTCAGCAAGCAGAGCAGCAACTACCTTCCATCATAGGTCGGCAAACTCGCTCATGAATCGACTCCCTCAGACTCACTCGGACTCAGATCGAGCCGTAGGTCTGAGTCTGAGTGAGTCCGGGTGAGTAATATTTTGTTGAGTCGGAGTCTGAGTGAGTCCTGTTGTGAAAAATTTTAGTGAGTCTGAGTCCGAGTGAGTCCGGTTAAGGAAAAGCTTGGCGAGTCTGAGTCCGTGTGAGCCCTAAGCGCAAAATATATTTCGTGAGTGAGTCTTAGTGAGCTCCACATATTTTGCAGACCTATGGGGCTCTTATCTACTTAACTTCGGCATTAATATCAGCCCAACGTCGACTCACGTTTATACTCACGTATAATCACACATAATTCAACGCACTAGCGTTCATATGCGAGCTCAATATTTATTGATTATAGGCGTGAGTTACGAACGGCGAAAACTACGGGAATTACTTAATAAAAATATATCGTGTGACTCCTTACAAAAAAAATTCCTTACTGGAAGCAACCCCTAAGAAGTCGCATTTGAAAGTACGAGATGAAAAGGTGCCAAGTAGAGCAGCGAATATGCGAGATATTGGCGTTAAAGCGCAGTGGCACTATGGTATAAAAAAGCTAATCATACGCTTAGGGACTCATGATTCGACTCACTCAGACTCACTCAGACTAAGATCGAGCCGTGAGTCTGAGTCTTAGTGAGTCCGAGTGAGTAATATATTGGTGATTTTGAGTCCGAGTGAGTCCGGTCGAGAAAAAATTTTGTGAGTATGAGTCCGAGTGAGCCCGAAGGGCAAAATATATTACATGAGTGAGTCTAAGTGAGCTTCACATTTTTGTGCCGACCTATGGCTCCCATCAATTACAAAAGCTAAAGGCAAGAACCGCTATCAGCGAAATGTATAAAGAGCTGTCGTGTTAAGCAGCTAAAACAACGCCAATAAGTTGTCTCGGAATGAAATAGATATACCTTGAACAAGATGAAGCTTTTGAGATACTAACAGACTGTTCGTTCAAATGAAACACAATTGGTCGCAGTTAATAAATTTTCAAGCGAACATTTATGTGCATAGGTGTTTAATGCTACATTATATAGATATATATTAACAAATTTGAGAATGTATCGAAGTATCTTAAGATACAATTGGAATGTATCGTATCGGATACAATCAGTGTTGCAGTATCTTGTATCTGTATCTCAAATACTTCTTGCCTGAGTATCTTGTATCGTATCGCGATACAACTTCAAAGTATTTTTGCCCAGCCCTGGTCTTAGTGTTCTACTACAGTACATTAATATCCTGAACCCTGGCAAATTATGATCATCGAAGAGCTTATGTGTTGTTTGTGCAGGCAGTGGTCTTGTGAACGTTGGTATGTCTGGGAGGACAAGGCCTGCACGACCTCTCTCAGGAGGTCGCGCTGCTGTCTCCTGCGTAGATGACTCGAAAAAATTTAAGTTCATTGAGAAATGCTAAAAGTGACTCTGTTTTGAAACGCGGCTCATTCCCGATGAACATTGCAGGATGTAACGGCACACGCTGGCGGAATGGCAATGGAAAATACTTTTTCCTGTATGTCTCCAGCTCATGGCATTCCAAGAGGACATGAAGAACAGTGAGAGACTTGCCGCATTTTTCGCAGGTAGGTGGTTCAGTGTCGGTCAGCAGGTAGCTGTGTGTGCTATACGTGTGACCGATCCTTAGGCGGCAAACATAACTTCTGTTCTCCGTGTTTTTGACATTGGTAGCCAGTTACCTATGTGGGGCTTAATTGTGTGTAGTTTGTTGTGTATTTCTTTGTCCCATTGTTGCTGCCAGTAATTCCTTAGCCTTTTCCTTATAAATGATTTCAAGTCTATCGCCGGGAGACTAAAAGAGTGGTTGCTCGCTCTTGTTACCGCCATTCCCGCAGTTTCATCGGCAAGGACATTCCTTTTATACCTCTGTGTCCAGGTACCCAGCATACTATGACATGCTGGTTTGACATGTATGCTGTACACAGGGCGGAATAAAGATTATTTATTACAGGATTTTACTTTTCCGGAGACACTTTAAAGCTTTGACTACACTAAGGGAGTCGGTGAAAATTACGGCCTTCTCTATTTTTGTTTTAGTGATGTGCTTTATAGCTGATAATACTGCATAAGCTTCAGCAGTGAAGATAGTTGTTTCCGCATCCATCACGTTGGATTCAGAAAAGTTAGTGCCAAGAGCTGCATAAGATACACCAGTTTGTGACCTTGACGCATCTGTGTAGAACTCCGAGCAGGAATACTTACTCTGAAGTTCAAGAAAATGCATTGTGATGTGTGCCTGTGGTGCATGTTTCGTCACCTCAATAAAAGATGTGTCGCAATCAAGAACTTGCCAGAGCCACGGTGCTAACGCGTTTTCAGGAGCCATGAGACGATGTTCTAGAAGGCCAACATCCATGAGATGGCAGAGGCTCCGCACACGGAGTGAGAAGGGCTCCCGGGCCGTTCGGCGATTCTGATAGAGGATGGTACATGTGGTATCATTAAGGACATTATAACATGGGTGTTGGGGGTATGCATTTACCTTCAGGAAGTATTTGAGGCTGGAGTAGGTTCTCTGGAGATAGAGAGGCCACTCATCCGATTCAACATAAAGACTCTCTACTGGGCTAGTTCTGAAGGCACCGGTTGCAAGGCGGATACCAAGGTTGTGAACGGGGTCTAACATTTTTAGGGAGCTAGGTGAGGCAGACTGGTATACTACAGCTCCATAGTCAAGGCGTGAGCCTACGAGACTCTTATACAAGCTCAGAAGGCATCGTCTGTCACTGCCCCACGCTGTACGCGCCAAAAGTTTGAGAACGTTCATTGCTTTCAGACATTTTGCTTTTATGTGTTTGAGGTGCGCGATAAATGTTAGTTTTGAGTCTAATATGATGCCAAGGAATTTATGCTCAGAGCTCACTGATAGTCGTTCGCCACTGATCTCTATGCTAGTGTCTGGTAATACTCCTCTCTTCCTTGAGAACAGAATACAGGTACTTTTTTGGGGATTAGCTTAAATCCGTTCGCATCTGCCCACTTGGATACCTTGTTCAGAGCAAGCTGCACTTGCCTCTCGCAGATAGCGATATTGCACGACTTAAAACCAAGTTGCACATCGTCCACGTAGACGGAGTAAAAGAGTGTGCGGGGTATCACAGTGCCCAAGGAGTTCATTTTTATGATAAAAAGAGTGCAGCTCAGCACACCACCCTGGGGTACACCTGTCTCCTGCGTGAATGGTCGTGACAGCGCATCACCTACTCTTACGCGAAATGTCCGTTCGGACAGATAACTCTCAATTGCTGCAGCAGTTTTAAGGGAAGCACCTACCTCCTAGCCCTTGCGCGCAAGGACCTAGCTGAGGTATCGGTGCCACGTGCATAATTTTATGAACCCCATTATGACCATCTGCCATACAGCCCATAATCATCGACCACCTCACGCGCCATTGTCATATTTTTAATCTCTATATCTTCTAAGCTTGGATAAAGCTATTTATTTTAGGGCACTTTACAGCCCCCTTACACAATCCATCGTACTCCATTTGTCGCTTATTGAATATTCATAGCGCTGGCGCTCTTTGGCCACACTTGGCCCTTGCGCCAATAAACACCATCATCATCAAGGCCTTCACGACTTGTGGGAAGCTGTAAAAATATCCTTTCAATCTTTCCTGTTACACAGCGAGGAAGAAGTGCAATGTGTGCTATGTAGAACGGAAAAAGCACACGTCTGCCTCTTGATGACTGTTGCTCTCGCCGTTAGTGACAGGTTAAACTGTGTGGCTGTGGTCAATAGCGAAGATCAAGGCTGCGATTGCGAGTTACGAGATATTAGATTGCATTACAGAGATATCGAGGCGACTATCGTTCTTGGGGAATTCACTATTAATGCAGTCGCAGCCCTCCAGGAGATGAGCAAAACGGCAAATTATCTATTAGTGTTGTAATTTCAGGTACGTCTACAATTATGTAACGCACCTGGCACATATTCATATTGATATACACTAGGAAACTTAATTTTACGAGCTATAGAGAACAGGCTAGTCAATGAATTATTAAAAAAACTCACAGGATGCCTCATGTATTCATTTAAGACGACTCGAAGGCGAAAGCCATTTTCTTTTTCCTCTCAGCCGATGTATTGATGCTGCCCTACCACCCTTCTTAAGCCTTGTGCCCCCAACGTGGTTTTGCATTGCCTCCAAGGTCGGAGGCACCTCACCTGGTCTTGCATTGTCTCCGGGATCGGATCACCTTTCACTAAGCTACGATGCGATGCGATGACGTAATAATGTGACGTTACGTCACGTGGCGCCACTCTCAGGAGAAATCGAGTATTTGGGGAGTATTCTGCTACACAACAATAATCGTCATCCGTGTTGTTCGCGTTTCCTTTCTTGAAAACGCGGCTCTCGTCACTTTGCTATCAAGAACGCTATGTCACGCTGATAACGCGCGCGCCGTTCGTGACCGGGAAGTACCGGGACCGCGGTGATAATGCGAGTGAAGTACACGCGGTGGATGACGGTTATTTTTGTATAGCAGAAATACTCCCCAAATCCTCGACTTTTTCATAGAGTGCACAATAACGTCACAAATTTTGGCGATGTTTGACGCCATATGGTGCTGTCATTTAGTGATGATGATTTTTTGCACCACTCGTCCCCGACGCCGACGGTCAAATTTCGCATTTGATGAGACATTAAAAAAATCACGCTATATCCACGAAGTGAATGCTGATTGAGGAGCTGACTCGGAGAGGATCGGGAAAACCCGTGAATCTTCATCTACCATCAGATGAAGACGTAACACACGTTGTGATATATACATATATACGCAATGTTTTATTAATTTACAATTTTGACGAACTATATACAAATTTACAATTATATACACATTGAGGAAGTATATATACAAAAAATATCTAAGAGCGTCTGATTCTCCATTGTCGGCACTTACAGACGCAACGCTGTAATGTTCTTTCACTTAGAAAACTGCCCTCTCCTCGAGACGCGCACAACAAAGTGGCTCTGAAAATAGCTGCCCGACGCATGCCTGGGCTGTCGACCGCGCTCCCCGCTCGCCCTGTGATAACTAACGGCCAGGCTAGAGAAAAGACACGACGCGCGTAGCGTTCCTCTGCGCGTACCACGACGCTTTGAATGGATGGATACAGGTTACGGCACGGGACTTCGCGCCAGCTTAAGAACCCGGCGAGCCAGCTCCTCAAGCATTTTCTTAATCACGTAATCGTTGCCTAAAGGATAAAATGGAAACTTAATTCATTTTTGTATTACGTTTTATTCTGCATGTTACGAGCACAGCTATAGAGCAACGGCAGCCGAACTCCGAGATATCACCAGATCGAACACGGAGGCTTTTCAGAATGACTTAAGCTAGGTGTGCCATTTGATATTTGGCTCCATTGACAGTATTCTCTCGTCGCGTTCGAATTCATTCGACGCCGATCATGCGCGAAATTTACGTGCCAGGACCAAACATGATTATTTAAAAATTTTGAAGCCCAGTAGAACTATGGAAGTAGATTAGAGAAATAAGTCCAGCGCTAATGTTTTTCGTGCATAGGGGTTGCTTTAGTTCTAAATCCTGCGCTAAATCAGGTCCACTACTGTGAAGCCCGAGGAAGCGCGTAGCACGTGCACCGAGCGATTCCCATTCGTAGAGTCCCCACTGCTTTGTTTGCCAAACCACCCATGACGTCAATGTTTGAGGTAAGCATGTAGGGTTTCCCCGGCATGAGTATAGAACCGTGTTAGGGAGATCCATCAACGCGCGCTACTTTTTGCTGTTATTTATCGACTTCCTGCTTGTTACGGCAATTGAGATACGTGTCGTCTGCAGCGAGTTCGGTCAGGTTATTGCCCACTTCAGATGTAGCGACGAAGGCGCCGGAGAAGCGCTGGTGAAAGGTGCAAACGCGCGCTTGCGAGGTGGTGGCGCCCTCTAGCGCGGAGCATGTACCATCCACATGTTTCCGAAGCGTTTTCAACAATTTTAACTTTTTACTTCAACAATTTTAGTTCAACAATTTACTGCGATTACTTCTTGGTTATCTCTGCTAATAATATTATTTTAGACGGATGGACGACAAGCCGGGCCCCTAAAGTGCTACGGGCTTAAATTGGACGCACATATGTTTTCGGTAACGATTCGTTTTCACATGATTGTTCTAATTGTTAGTGGTTGGGTTACTTATTAGCGAAATTTTTCTTTAGATTAGTACTTAAAGTAGTGTGCTAGAAAATATTTGTCTTCAGCAGACTTCAGAGGGGCTATATCTGAAGGAGATTATTACACTAAACGAAATCCAGTTGGATAGGCGTTTGAGATGACTAAGCACCATGACTCTGGGGGATATGAAATCCGCACATACAGTACACCAACGGCTGAAAAGCTTCTGTCGAGTTTCTTTTTTTAGTTTTGCAACCATGAGTGAAATTACACGTTGGCAGTGTCCTGCGTGCAGGCTGCCCCCGACTCTGTATGAAAAAAGGCACACAACGTAACAAGCGAGTGTTTCAGTGAACTTACTACATTTTTTTCCCTTTTCCTTTTAAAACCGCTAGCGCATCTCTACAACCGTCAGCTGGACGACTCTAGCACTGCGCTACCGCGGCATCCCGAGACGATGCTCCAAATGATTTGCGGATCTTTGCTGAGTCCCATAGGGTAGAGTACTCTGCGTACTATGGACATTGAATATTTCGCTCGAACAGGCAAGGAACTGGGTCCGCTTAGAAATGCATCTGCGACGGTTCTATTGGCGGGAAACGAGAGCTGAAAGTAACACCGCATATCGACACATGAATTTTTTTAAATGCGAAGCATTTCTTAGCGAACTTCTGCGACTTTGAGCTTATCCATCTACCTAGCCGCCTACGACTTTGTTCTCTCCTGGCCGTTTATTTAATCGGATGTATACCAAAGTTGGTATGGGAGAACATGACCGTATGACGAACATAAATGACAGGTCATAACATGAAAATCATGACATGCATGTCACGAACAGCATGATTTACATTCCACGGCCTTGGGTCTCTTGCCGTGGTTCCGTTAATTTAATATATACCAAAATTCGATGGCGTGACAAGAGTTCATGACGAACATAATGACAGGTCCTAACGTGCAAATAATGACACGCATGTCATGTGCAGCATGATTTACATGACATGATCTCGGGCCGCTTGCGGCCGTTTAAATGAATAGATATATACGAAATCTGGTATGACGAGACATTTCTGTATGACGAACATAACTGTCACGTGGTAACATGAAAATTATGACATGCATGTCATCTACGAGATGATTTACATGCCACGCTCATGGCGCACTCGCGGCCGTTTCGCTAGATTGATATACACCAAAATTGGTATTGTGCAATGTGACGGCATGAAAAACATGAATAACAGGTGGTAACATGAAAACAATGGCATGCATGTCATGTATGTCATACTTTACATGCCACGCTCATGGTGCATTCGCGGCCGTTTCGCTAGCTTGACATACACCAAAATTGGTATTGCGCGACGCGACTGCATGACGAACGTAAACGAGAGGTGGTAACATGAAAATAATGACATGCAATTCATGCACGTCATGATTTGCTCATGGTGCCTTCGCGGCCGTTTCGATAGCTTGATATCCACCAAAATTGGTATGGCGCGACGCGACTGTGTGACAAACATAAATGCCAGGTGGGATCTTGAAAATCATGATATGTATATTATTTACGGCGTGATTTACATGCCACACTCATTGTCCGATCACGGCCGTTTCGCTAGATTGATATACACCAAACTTTGCTTTGCGCGACGCGACTGTATGACGAATATAAGTCACAGGTGATAATACAAAAAGCATGATATGAATGTCATGTATGGCATGATTTACATACCATACTCATGGTGCACTCGCGGCCATTTCGCTCGTTTGATATACACCAAAGTTGGTATTGCGCGATGTGACTGTATGACGAACATAAATGACAGGTCCTAACATGCGAATCATGTTATCCATGTCATGTACGGTGTGAGGTACATGACACTGTCATGGTGCGCTTCCGGCCATTTTTTTAAATGGATATATACCAAAACTGTTATGGCATGGCAAGAGTGCGTGATGAACATACACGACAGGTCATGCATTGTACATACCAGAAAATACGTCTCATTAGCATGGCATATACCAGACTGTGGATGCATGCGTTCATGGCAAACATGCGATATATGGTGAACTAGATGCCATGGCATGAGTTATTTCCTTTGGCTCAAAGTCAAACAAGGCGATGTATGCAGCTCTTTGCTGGCTGCTTCGCATCACATCGATTCCCACAGGGCGTGGGATCTGCCGGATCTTTTTTTACCACGGCAAGGAAAGCAAAATATACGATTATCAATATAATTGCCCGGGCCACGGACAATTATTTGTCGTCCGTGATCCAGGTGTCCACATAAACGATAGAAACTGGCCCCTGAACATCCGTCAGAGGGCCAATCCTGCAGGAATTCGGTCTCCAACAAGTACATGACACTAGCGGTTCCGGCCGTAGCGTTCAGGAATGCTAGTCTTTCCTTGCTATAGGTCAGTTTTCCGGGAAAAGGGGGAGGGTTACAACCGCCCTTTATGCATGTTCAAACACATCCCCCCCCCCCCCCCGTTTACGCCAGTCTAGGAAGTCGAGTAAACAATGAGAGGCCATGGAAGAGCGTCGGGCCCATTAGCATCGCGAGCATCTGAATGAACACCACACATGGTGCAGTAGACGTTGGGATTGTTTTGAAGTGAGAAATGCCCAAATCAAGAATTAGTTGTGCACAAATCAAAACTCATGGAAGTAGATACAAATACGTATATTCTGTAAAGCCATGGTGACTGAAAAGAAGAAGCGGTGAATGCAATTATAAACCGGGTGCGAAGTAACTGGCTGTGAAGGATGACGTAAGGTAAGTAATCAGGGTGTAAACGGTCTGTTATAGCGGAAAGCTCAGCGCTGTGCTGCGTGCCGCAGGAAGAAATAAAATCCACCGTAGTGAGTATTCCGTGGAACTGAAGTATGTAAGGCGCTACACACAGTGGCGTAGGCAGAAATTTATTTCGGTGGGGGCACGTCCTCAATCCGAAGTGGGGACCACGCAGGCTAGTGTGGCCGAGTTTAATTTTTGTGCTCTGTAACCTATGGCAAAAAGAAATTTCGGGAGGGGCACGTGCTCGATCTACGTTACCCTGGCTACGCCACTGACAGCACACATTGTGTGTTAGAACGAATTGACATTGCGGGGACACTGGGATTGACAGCGAATGTCCTGAAGTGTCAGCGAAAACTGAACGCAGTAGCAGGACGACACCATAGAAAATTCTCCAGAAATGCTACACACTCCACTAGGTGTAACAGTCAGCTCATAAGTGAATGACTATTCGCTCCACCTCTTTTCAAAGGAAAAATTCACACTGGGTCGATATAATTGCGCTTTACGAAGCCTGTTCTCGATTCGACTACAGCCAATTCAGGTCAGAGGCCTCTGTCTGTGCCTGCTGTGGCCGCGTTATTCCCGCGACCGTAATGTCGCTTGCATCCTAAGCTACCTTAATTTCTAAGATGTTTCGGAACCGAATTTCTTCGGTTTCGAAACCTTTCGCACCATACATGCCCATTGCGACCACGCTGGCATTAACACGCGCTTGTTCCCTGACTAATTCTGGTCCCTTCTCGTCCCTTACGGTTACATCCATCAGTGTCTTTCGCATGCATCGCGGCGTCATCCTTAACTTCAACCGCCTTCTTAAGCCTCAAGGTTCCTGCACAGTGGGTGAGTACCGGAAAGATGCAGCTGTAACATACTTTTGTTACGAGGCATACTGGTAAGCTTCCATTCGTGAACTGAGAGTACCTGCCAAATGCACGTCCCCCTACCCTTATTCTTCGGTTTACTTTAGTCTCATGGTTCGGATGTGCAGCACCTTTCAGCCCTAAATAGACGCATTCCCTCTGTACCCATCCTGAACCGCTCTTCTTGCACGACACTGTTTAGTTTTCTGCACAATTTCTAGACTCACAATTGTGTTTTGCCTGTCTGTTCTAGTGATCATGCTTTGGAGTTGCTCCCCTGAGTTACTTCTCCCTACGGCTATACAATACATAATCGTTCGCGAATGCAGTTTCGTGCTCGCTATCACAGGGCTCCCGGGCCACTTGTGCTGCGAGCACAACCACATGTCTACGGAAATGGACTGAATCATTAGCGCATTTGCAAGCTTAGCTCCAGTGCGAAGACCCACATGTCGTTCCGGTCTTCGACCTGTTCGCCCAATGGTTATTGTTGCAGAACGGCTCGACGTAATCCTACGCGACCTTGAAGACGCAAGTATCCTCTGGACACCGGGACATGAATCTCTAACGGGGAACCGAGCGGTGCATTCCGCAGCCCGAGAGCATATACACCGGGCTTCTCCGCTGCGATATTCGGACTCCGGAAACGCAGAAAATCGAATACCCAGCAAATACTACGCGAAGTAACGCAGCCACTAACCACCTGCACACGAAATGCTGACTGGAGACCAAGCAGCGACTTGGTGAAGGCTCCAGTCATGGTACACTACTCCAGGCAATGTACCCCGGAGACTGCGAACGCCCGGTGCCACATGGTATGGGGATGCCGGAAACAATCCAAGTATCCCACCCACAGACAAAAAGAGCGCACAACAAAATCTGGACGACCAGTCGGAGAAATTGATGACGTCACTAAACCCTGAGCGCTACCTCCGACGCCGGCTGCAGGCCGTAGCTTCTTAGAATAAGGAAGTCACCCGCGCGTGATCCGGGCAGGAAGTTTCATTCCCTTGGTTGGTAACAACTTTAGTGATATTCCCTCTCTTGCGCAATAATATTAGCCCTCCGGTAATGTGCAAGGCCAGGCAGCGAGGAAATTCCCTAACGCTCGTGCGTCTGATAGTTCGTATGAGTTTCAAGGGAACGAACTGTCCTCGATAGAATACGATTACACACTGGAAATTGTAATCGTACATACGCACCTGCCCAACATTGCATAGGAAAACATCGAATGAGCTCGCTTATTAAAACTCGCTCGTTGGGGACATTGCATGTTTGACAGATACACAATAAACTGCACTTTCGGGTCTTTGCAGGGCCTACCTGCTCGTAAGCTACGATCATATTCGAAAATCGAATCAATTACAATGAAAGTAAGCTTCGCAATGGACGCAAAAGTGAAGCGATGACGAGCTTTTCATAAAGGCCTGCCTTTGGTCCCTCACTTTCCGGGTCTACAGCTGGGAAGTAAGCGGCGTTTTAACGAAATGTCATAGGTCCTTGGCCGCCGTTATCGTCAAAAACATGCGTCGAACGACGGGACAGGTCCGACTGGGTAAAGGTGCAGGGCGGGCTTGGTGCCCCCTTTCGATTATAATCCCTTCAGGCACGCATTATGATTCACTGTCTGCAAACGCGTCAAATTCGCATGGTTCGAAGGCACTCACTATTACATTGCAGGAAAGAAAACGAACGAATGTGTTGCTTTGTGTGAGTTTGAGTAATTGATGTTAATTCCCGTTTAACTAATTATCTAATTATTCTGCCATCAGTCAGCTTCAATAATTGCATAAAAATAATCAACTATTAGGCCCGAAAAGCATGCACACCTTCTTTTTTGGTTGTATTCGTTTCGAGCGGAGAAAAAAATACTCCTGACGTTGGTCCTGGAACGCGGCACGTCGAACGATCGTCTAACATGGTAGTGTCTGCAGCAATACGCAGGACAATGAAGTAAAATGACCGCTAGTTTTCCAATCAGGAAGCGTGCGCGAATGTGCACACCCGGTTGAGGACATTTGAAGAAACATGCGGCGTGGGACGCGCCTCTGAAGTTCGTGTCCCCAAACGAGGACGCCGTGTCGCAAAGGGATAAGGTGAGGGAGGAGTGCGCCCCTCGTGCGCACGCCTATGATCGCAGCATGAAAGTAAACAAACCAGCAATACTGAGCGTCGAGAAATTATACGGACTGCTGTCAAGACGAGTCTGAAGGCGCAGAAGTGCATCGGGTTTGCAAGAGTGCGACATCATTCCGGTGTCAGTTTAGACAGATAACGTGTTTACCGTGGTGTAGCGACTAGGTGACTCAAACTCTGCAGATAACTATTTGGTCGGGAGAGTGCGTTAGTTTGTTAGAAATGTAAAACATTTCACACATGTAACACCTATCATAGAATTCATTTGGACGAAATGCTCTGTGTGACGTAAAATTGTCTTGGAGGAACACGAAATGCACAATAATGTATAAAACACAACCAACAACACAATCATCATCAGCCTCTCCCATGTTCCGCCAATCAACCCGCTCCTGTGCTTTCTGCTGCCACGTTATACCTACAAACTTCTCAATCTCATCTACCCACCTAATTTTCTGTCTCCCCCTCACGCGTTTGCCATCCCTTGGAATCCAGTCAGTTATCCCTAATGACCACCCGTTATCCTGCCGACGTGCTATGCCCGGCCCATATCCATTTCAACTATGATATCTTTAACCCCCGTTTGTTCCCTGACCCACTCTGCTCTCTACATACAGGGTCACTGTAAAGACCAGTCGTGAGAACAGCCCCCGCTTTGTTATCATGCAGGCTGTGCGAACGCCAAAGAGACGTCGCACCATGTGCCAGACGCCTTTCGCCGACGAGCACTCGAACATAGCGTGTTGTGCCGTCTCCCATGTGCCGCAGTTGGGGCAGTGGTCGTTTGGAACGACTCCCCATTGTGCTAACCTCTCACGCGTAGGTAATGCCCCGCATCTTCTAAACCAGTCAAAATCCCGCAACGCGATTGCAACGCCATCGTTTCCATTTTGTTCCGTTACATTATTTTTGCTCATCTTTGCCAAGTGCGCTACTTGTCACCATTTCACTGACCTCCTGTGAGGAATCTTCTTCCAGACTGCATGAGCCTATTGATTACACTGTTCTTTTTAAGCCACTAGCAGCTCTGTAAAACTTTAGCAGCATTTAGCCTGCGGTCCAAAGTACTGTGCTGCCGTGAAATTCCTTTTAGTGTACAGTACGTTAATATCCTGTAGCCTGGCTAATTACCATCACCGAAGAGCTTATGTGTTGGTTTTGCAGCCGGTACTCTCGTGAACGTTGGTATGTCTCGGAGGACAAGGCCTCCACGGCCTGTGAAAAGCTGTAAAATTTTCCTTTGAATCTTTGCTGGTTTCCCTCACCAAAGGAAGGTTCCCACGATGGAGGTGAGGGGTTGTGTTACACAGCGAGGAAGAAGTGTAATGTGTGCTATGTATGACACAAAAGCACACCCCTGCGTCTGCGTGACTGTTGCTCTCGCCGTTAGTGACAGGATAAACTGTGTCGCTGTTGACAATAGCGAAGATCAATGTTGCGATTGCGAGTTACGAGATTTTAGTTTATATTACGGAGGCATCGAGGGGACTATCTCTTTAGGGGAATTCACTATTAATGCAGACGCAGCTCTGCAGGAGAAGAGCAAAACGGCAAATGAATTATTACTGTGATGATTTCAGGTACGTCTAGAATTCCGTAACCCATCTGGCACGTATTCATATTGATATACACTAGGAGACTTAATTTTACGAGATTTAGAGAACCGGCCAGCCAATGAATTTGAGTGAGTGAATAACTTTATTAAGTTCCTGCAGGTTTCCGGGCTTGGTCCCTGCCTAGGAGCCGGCCGAGAGACCGTGTCTCTCAGCAGCTTCCTTTGCCTGCTGGATCGCCCAGAGTTGATTGTCTAGTCCTGAGCTGAGCAGCGCGGCCCGCCAACGCACCCGAAGGTCCTCATTGGAGGCCGCGTCCCTAGTTTTGCCAATTAGTGCTGGACACTCCCAGAGAATATGCGCTAGTGTGGCCCTATTGGTGCAATACTCGCATGAGTTGGTTTTATACAAATCAGGGTAAATGTGTTTCATAATTACGGGATTAGTGTAGGTGCCTGTTTGTAATTGCCGCCATTGAACGGACTGGGCCCGGCTAAGTTTGGGGTAGGGCGGGGGGTATTCCCTTCGCTGAATTTTATAGTGTTGGGTAATATCGCTGAATTTGGTTAGTCTATCCCCCCACTCCCATTCGTTCACAAGGGAGTCATGATTAAAAAAATAAAAAATCACTGGATGCCTCATGCATTCACTTAAGACGACTCGAAGGCGAAAGCCATATTTTTCCTTTCAGCCGGTGTATTGGTGCTACCCTGCCACCCTTCGAACACCTTCTACCCCTAATGTGGCTCTGCATTGCCTCCAAGATCGGAGGCACATCTACTTGTTTTGCATTGCCTCCGTGATCGGACCACCTTTCACCAAGCTACGATGCGATGTGATGCGATGAGGTAATCATGTGACGTTACGTCATAATGTCACATATTTTGCTGATCTGTGACGCCATATGGTGGTGTCATTTCGTGATGATTTTTTGCATCACTCATCTCCGACGCCGACATAAATGTCGGCGTCGGAGACGAAGAAAAAGATGGTTGATCCCTCCGTCATAGGAATCGGAATAACACGAAAGTAAAGCGTGCCCTTACAGAAATAAGTGAATGTTTACTGTACGTTGATATTGCATCTCATTACACATTGATTGATAATGCATGTACATTGATTTACGCATCTCTAACGTCGTCATGACGTTATATAGTGACGTCCTGAAGTGATTATTTTTTGCATTACTCGGGCTGACGCCTCCGACTCCAACGGTCAATTTTCGCGTTTGGTGAGACGTGTAAAGCTTTCGCCTTAATAATAGAGCTCTAGTTTACGCATCGCTTAGACAACTATAAGGAGGTTAAAACAACAACAAAGAAGTCCTTGAACAATTACCAAGGAATTTTTCATTCATTCAATCATTCATTGCTATAGGTATCAATGCTTGTTTTGGTAGATGCGGGTCCTTGTTTGGAAATGAATTCGTAGCAGATACTTAATCGGAACCATTGAAAGTATTTTCCTTATCTTGTAGACCTTTGCTTAAAGGATAAAATGAAAACTTAATCTATTTTTGTAGTACATTTACTGCGCAGGTTACAAATCTAGCGAGTTTCGTTAGGCAGCCGAATTCTGAAAAATAACCAGACCCTGAACGGAGGCTTTTCAGGATCACTAAAGCAAGGTGTGCCTATTTAGATTCGGCTCCATGGACAGTGCTTGACCGGTTCATTTTTCTATCAGCTACCTATTCAAGGGCATCCTTTACTGACCAGTATAAGGCAAAGTTATGAGCCAACTTGAAGACGCACACTTGCGAGCTTGAGGAGGCAGGACACGTGCTCGACAACACAGGTAGCAGCAGTGGCCAACTGATCTAAGTGTACACGTGCAATGGCATTTTAAAGAGAAGCTCTATACCTCTCGTTGGTAGGAAATTTTCGTGGCATTTTTACACAAAACGCCAGGTTAAAGGGCGCCTAAACCACCAACAGACGCTCGCGTGCGCCTCTGCTAGCAGATGCGCACGCTCCTTGCGTTTCACCTCGGACGCTGAGGGTGGCCATTCAGAGAGGTGCACAGACGTGCCAACGAACGCGTTCGCTGTAGACTCGTGCACAACCGCAAAGCCACAACTAAATTTCGGCCTAACAATTGAAGGCAAACGGCATCTTTCTTTGCAATCAGGTATACAGCATAGAGCACAGTATTTATTTATTTATTTATTTATTTATTTATTTATTTATTTATTTATTTATTTATTTATTTATTTATTTATTATTTATTTATTTATTTATTATTAGTGCCTTCTGAAGACGACCCCATGGTACTTGAAACGATAAGCGACACGGATGATGATGTCATATGTATACTCACGGCATTAAATCGTTGCTTCGAAGGCTCGACTCTTCTAAAGCCTGCGGTCCTGATTACTTAGCCAATTTCCTGCTGAAATCATGCGCTTAATCGATAGCAAAGAACTCGAAAACTATATTTGATAAGTCACTATTTGAAGCTTCTCTTCCTGATGATTGGAAAGCAGGTATTGTGGTCCCTAATTCATAAGTCCGGCCCAAGAAGCGACGTTTCAAACTACCGCCCGATATCGCTGACATCCGTTTCATGCAAAATAAAGGAGCACATTCTATTCACGAGTATTGTGGCTCACTTGAATACTCTGCGATTACGTCATCCCAAAATGGATTTCGTAAAGGGTTTTCCTGTGTTGCCCAATTATTGGAATTCACAAACGATATTGCTTCTGAATTAGATGAACGGCTTGCGGTTGAATGTATTTTACTCGATTTCAGGAAAGCTTTCGACAGAGCTTTCGACAAGCTTTCGACATTGATTACCCATAGAAAAGATGCTGAAAGATCAAATTAACCTGGCGGTTGTCTCATGGGTTAAGTAATATCTCATTTTACGTCGGCAATTCGTGGATGTATATCGGGTTCGGTCGCGAGCACGAAAAGTTTCACCTGGTGTACCCCAGGGCTCCGTCCTGGGGCCTCTGCTGTTCTTATTGTACATTAATGATATTGCCGAGGGTGCGACATCGCAGTTGAGGCTGTTTGCAGATGACTGCGTGGTTTATAGAATCACTAACGGTACGGAAGACCTCAGCCTGTTTCAGCAAAACCTCGATCGAATCAGCACATGGTGCACTAGGTGGCGCATGCAGCTAAACCTCACGAAAACTGTGATTATGACATTCACTCGGAAGAAGAACCCGTTAAATTACTGATACACCTTGAATAACATTGTAATTGGTAAAGTAACAGAATTTAAATAAGTGTTCGGTATACCCCAGGATTATCGTGACAGAAGCAGGTTAACTACGTAACCGGATAGGCGAGAAAAATGCTGGGTTTCATTCGCAGGAACTGTGGTGCAAATTCAGTCAGTCCGCACGTGAGCTACTCTTCAAGACGTACGTGAGGTCCGTCCTCGAGTACGCTTGTGTAGTGTGAGACCCTCCGACGGCGCGCGACGTTAATAAACTTGAAAGAGTTCAGAATCTAGGTGCGACGTACGTGTCCCGTCAATACACTGTTAATTTCAGCGCAAGAACCAAGAAAGAACTTAAATGGGATACCCTGGCAGAACGTCGCAGAAAGCTGCGCCTGAAGCTTTTTGATTCCATATACTATGATATAATTAATATGCACAGAAACACGTATCTAATGCCGCCTCACTATAGGTCACAACGCGTGGACCATGAGCGAAAAGTACGAGAGGTCCTATGCCGGACAAAACTTTTTCGAAACCATTCTTTCCCAAAACAATCCAAGACTGGAACAGGTTAACTGCTGACGTCGTCAACGTAGTTTCAAATGAAATGTTTTTTGCCCTGCTGAAATGATTTTTTCTTTGATCTTTTTTAGATGTACTGTATCTATTATTGTTCTCATCTTTCGTTCTTTCTTTCTTTTGTTCGTCACACGGTATGCAGAAGGAAACTGGCTATACTCCGGTATCAAATCACTTATTTTAATTCCAGTTGAAGTGACTCAACCTTGTAGTGATTTTTTGGCACATTATGCATAGGCTGCCTTTAATAACTTATGTTGTCAATCTGCTGTAGCTATTGTTGCTGTTGTACCGTTTTCCACGCTTTGTGTATGATAAAATATTGAACTGTCCAGACTGACTGAACCCCTCCTCCGCTGTAGTGCCTCTGGCACTGTGGGTACCCGAATAATAAATAAATATAATAAATAAATAAATAAATAAATAAATAATAAATAAATAAATAAATAAATAAATAAACGCAGGT
>NC_051184.2:96000709-96033793 GCF_013339695.2 Rhipicephalus sanguineus
CGTGGCGGTAGCTGTGCAGCGGTGGCAGCTTATAGACTGCGATCTTTCTTTCATGGAAGTAACGAAACACGCGCCTATTGCACATATCCGTACATACTTCCTTGAACTACAACACCAAATACACTTGTGCAGAATTCTTTACAGACGCCTCAAAGTCCAATACTTCTTGTGTTTACGCAGCCGTTGGGCCATCCTTTACGGATTCGGTATTCTACACCTGAATCAAGTATCTTCACGGCAGAAGCTTACGCGATACTTGCGGCCGCTAAACACATTTCAACAATTAAAACTACAAAAGGCAGTGATTTACACAGATTCTCTAAGCGTTGTAAAAGCTTTAAAAACTCTGAAAAGACAAAAAAACCCCGTGTTTGTCTCGCTGTATTCTCTTTTAACACGATCTACGCACTCGAACAACATGTCGTATAGTGTGCTGGGTGCCAGGGCACCGCGAGATTCAAGGCAATGCGGTGGCGGACCAGCTAGCAGCATCCCACGAAAACTACCCACGAAAACAGTCACAATACATCCTTAGCTATTCCCCCACTAGACCTAAAACACTTCCTGAAAAGAAAGCTTAGAGCCTTTTGGCAGACCACATGGGATATGCATACACGAAATAAGCTACACGTTGTCAAACCGCATCTGGGTAATTGGCCGCCAATATCAAAATCACGCCACACAGAAGTTACACTCTGCAGACTTAGGATCGGTCCCCACATACAGTACACACACACACCTTCTGTCCGGTGGCGAACCCACCTTTGTATGATAGATGTGGTCAGCCACTCACTGACCTTCGTCCTCATGCAGTGCAAGGAACTCGATGCTATCAGAAAAAAAGCACTTTTCATTGCCCTACCGACAGCAATTTTCACTTCATCCTTCAATGTTCATCGGTAGGGACCCGCTTTTACAGCGAAAGCTGTTATGAGATCATTTCAACGGCCGTTTTTGGTGGCGTAGTTGTCGCCGCCGCCGCCGCCGCCACCGGTGTCCGTAACCACTATCGCTCGAAATAAGAAAAAAAAAACGAAATAAGAAAAAATTTCCAGGATGGAACGGGGTTCGAACCTGGGCCCTCTGCGTGGGAGCCCAGTGTTGTACATCAGAGCCATGCCTGTGCTTGGAACTGCCTTGCAAATAGACGCTATACAGGCTTCATGTCCGGAAGGAACCACATTAACATATGTGATTTAGTGTGGTAGAAGAGTGAAATAACAACCACGCATGACACAACGCGAATTGCGCAACGAGTGGGCTGTTGGATGCTTCCAACCCACTACAAGGGGCTCTGCAATAATTCTTCATCGTCATCAGGCACAACACCAAGAAAGTGCGCATAATGCCTTACATGTTTTTAGCGGGTACCACGGCTCTCTGTTGAATGATGAAAAATGGCATAGTGGCTGCTTCCCTACTACACAGAAATTATGATTTATAGCGTAGTGGGTTCCTCGCAAGTGCACTTGCATTGGTTGCCAAGGAAGCCCATGAGCCCATCATCCATTTCCTCAGGGTCTCAATAAAGTTCTTCCCCCTTCTCTCTTTCTCACGTCAATGTATGTTATATTGCATGGTGGGAGAGTTAAATAGCGACCGGGCGTCACACAATGCGAATTACGTAACTGGTGAGCCGTTTAAAGCTTCCAACCCATTACAAAGGGCAAGGCCACAATTCTTCATCGTCATCAGTCGTCACGTAAACAAAGTGCGCATAATGGCTTACATATGTGTAGCTGGAACCTCGCTTCTGCGCACAATGACGAATAATGGCGTTGTAGGTGCTTCCCAATTTCACAAATGTTGTGATTTATGGCGTAGTGGGTACCTTGCTAGTGTACTTGTATTAGTAGCCCCAAGAGAGTTTACAACGGGATCTAGAAATGCCGCTCTTCCAGCTTTCGCTGTGACTGTGCTGCACTTTCCGCGCAGGCCTGGCATTTTTTTACATATCAGTCACTGTCTGCTTTTTTAAACGATGTACAGAGTTTTCATGTCATATATCAAGGTGAACCGTAGCACGGCCTCTAAGCAGAGGTCGCTGCTGCGGTGAATACGTTAAAGGCAGCACTTGCCTCGCGGCCCTTGGACTCAAGGGCATTGACGAGGCATTCGTGCTGATGTCATATCTTCACAGTTTTATTCTTGCGACCACTTGTCATTCATTCCACTACACATATTTCACGTCACTCTCATGATCTTTATATATATTGTGAGACAACGTTTAGGACGCTCAAGACACTTCTTTATTGGGTCGAGTATGAGCCCCACAACCCAAACCCAAGCTGTGATGACGAGTATGTACATATGAGAAGATGAAGCGCATAAACAATGCTCACACTAAGTTTCCCCGCGCGCGCGAGCGGCCGGCCCGGCCGCGATTCAGACGGGAACTGTACGGCGAACGAAAGGCTTGAGGCGCGAAACGTGAACTACCTCAGATGCACGGTAGCGATGGTCCGAAGAAACCTCGATGGGAGTGACAAGGTAGTTAACTGGGGATGTTTGTTCACGGACAACGTATGGTCCAAGAAAGTGCGATTGAAACTTGGCACACAATCCGGGAGTACGAACAGGCGTCCAAAGTAGTACTTCATCTCCAGGACGGAAGGTGACGTCGCGATGATAGCTGTCATAGCGCTGCTTGCGGTCTTGTTGACTGGCCTGTGTGTTGAGGCGAGCACGCTGTCTACATTCATGCAGCCTAACGACGAAATGTTCTGGTGTATTTGAAGGGGTTTTCGTCGTTACATTGAAGAAAGAGGCGTCGATGGTGAATGTCGGTAGTCCGTTGGACAGAGGTGTTATGCGCAAACGTCACGAAGGGTAAGATTGTGTCCCAGTTATCGTGGTTTGGTCCGATGTACATTGATATCATGTCTGTTAGAGTCCGATGGAATCGCTCTGTTAAACCATTTGTTTGAGGATGGTAGGTTGATGTCGTCTTATGAACTGTCCCACAAGTTTTAAGCACTTCCTCAAGAATTGTGGACAAAAAGGTCTTCCCGCGATCACTAAGCAGCACGCGAGGTGCACCATGACGCAACACAATGGCTTCCAAAAAGAAGGCGGCCACGTCTGACGCAGAACTAGTGCGTAGAGGGGCGGTCTCTGCGTACCGTGTGAGGTGGTCGACCGCTGTCACAATCCAGCGATGACCTGCTGGCGTTACAGGAAGTGGCCCGACTAGGTCTATTCCTATGATGGCAAATGGTGTTTCGGGACATGGGATAGATTGTAACAGGCCAGCAGGAGGTGAAGTTTGTCGTTTCCGGCGTTGACAAAGTGCGCAAGAAGCGACATACTTGGCCACAAAGGTAGAAAGGCCAGGCCAGAAGAAACGGCTCCTAACGCGGTCGTATGTCTTCTGAAACCCCAAGTGGCCAGCGGATGGATCATTGTGCAGTGCTTCGAGAACTTGCGCACGCAGTGAACGGGGAAGTACTGGCACCCACCGATGTCCATCGGTATTGTAAATGTAGCGATGCAGCACGTTGTCTTCCAGCTTGAACCGCCTCAGCTGACGACGTAGTCTGGCATTAGGTGGAGAAGACGTGCCACTTAGGTATCCGATGACGCGGTTACAATAGGGGCCGTCACGTTGACACAAGGCAAACTGAGCGCGGCGGTTAGAAGATAACGACTCAGCAACTGCCAGCGGCGATAACGTGGGTGAAGCCTCATGAGCACCTGGAGGGTGCGTGGCCGGAGATGAAAGTGGCAGAGGGCAGCGCGAGAGGGCGTCGGCATCCTGATGCTGTTTGCCCGACTTGTACACAACGTCAAAAGTGTACTCTTGCAAGCGAAGTATCCAGCGACCGAGGCGCCCAGACAAATTTTTGAGTGAGGACAACCAGCATAAAGCGTGATGGTCGGTAATCACAGTGAAGTGGCGTCCATAAAGGTACGGTCGGAATTTTTGTATGGCCCAAACTACAGCGAGACATTCCTGCTCTGTTATCGAGTAGTTCTGCTCCGCAGGTGTTAGTGCACGACTGGTATAAGCGACAACTCGCTCTTGTGAAGTGTCGTCGCGCTGTAGAAGGACAGCACCGATTCCATGGCCGCTTGCGTCTGTGTGCAGAAAAGTAGGCGCACTCTCGTCGAAGTGACGAAGGACGGGGTCTGATGTTAATGCACGTTTGAGGGCTTGGAACGCACACTCGCAGTCATCGGTCCAAGCGAAGGCTGTTCCTGACGTCAGAAATTTGTGTAATGGCCCCGCAATGGCAGCAAAGTGACTGATGAAACGGCGGAAGACGCCAGGCCAAGGAAACTTCGCAGATGTTTCTGATTTTCTGGACGAGGGAAACGAATCACGGCAGCAACCTTGTCCGGGTCCGGTCGAACGCCATCTTTACTGACAAGGTGGCCCAGTACTTTAATGCTTTTGCTGGCGAAGTGGCACTTCTTTGTATTGAGCTGAAGTATAGCGTTCGAAATACATGTTAAAACTTCGTCCAAACGCTCAAGGTGCTGAGGAAAAGTGGAGGAAAAAATAACGATGTCATCCAGATAACATAAACAGGTCCTCCACTTTAGGCCTCGTAAAACGGTGTCTATCATGCGCTCGAATGTTGCAGGAGCGTTGCATAATCCGAAGGGCATTACGTTGAACTCCTAAAGCCCATCCGGCGTTGCAAAGGCTGTTTTGTCTTTGTCTGCTTCGTGCATAGGTATCTGCCAATACCCGGACCGGAAGTCGAGACTGGAGAAATACTCTGCGCCTTGAAGGGAATCGAGGGCATCGTCGATTCGTGGCAACGGATAGACGTCTTTTTTCGTGATGTTATTAAGGGCTCTGCAATCGACACAAAATCGTACAGAGCCGTCCTTTTTCCGGACCAACACCACAGGAGATGACCAAGAGCTGGACGAAGGGCGGATGACGTCGCGTTTGAGCATGTCCGCGACGTTGTCCTCGATGATTTGCCGTTCCGCCAAAGACACACGGTATGGGTGGCGGCGTACAATGGAGCTGCCGTCCGTTTCAATGCGGTGCTCTGCGACGGAAGTGCGGCCAAGGACCTTGGAATGTACGTCAAACGAAACGCTGTGCTTCTGAAGAATGGCTAAAAGGTCTCTCTTTTGCTGAGCAGTAAGGTGGGGATTGATGGTAGCATTTAAAGCAGCGCTCGCAGCCTTAGAATCAGTTGAGGCAGACAAAGGTGGTGGTTCTGCGCGAAGGGAAACCAGCGAAAAAGGCTCGGTGTCAGCGAAGCAACTCACAGCAGTGCCTTGGGGCAGCATTACTGGCGAGGAAGTTGGGTTAAGCGCGGCGACCAACGCTTTACCGTCGCTAAACCGCACAAGACCAGGTGCGATGGTAAGCCCCGTAGGCTTGCAGCGACCAGATGGTGCAATGAACACGTCACCATTAACAAAGGTATCAGAAGCCAGCGTAATAATATTCTCGTCTCCCGGCGAAATACAACAATCAGCGGCTGTGACGAAACGCAAGCTGTGAGGAACGTCATCGGCGGAAAACTCTGTCTGTCATATGAATGACTCGCTGACGACAAGATATGAAAGCTGATGCCGAAGAGAGGAAGTCCCCACCCAAGATGAGCGCGTGAGTGCACGAGGGCAGCACAAGAAACTGTATATGATGAAGGATGCCATCAATGGAAACCCTCACTGTACAAACACAGGAAGGCCGAATAAGAACTCCGTGAGCGCAGCGAAGGGGAGGGCCATTGAGAAGAGGGCCATTGTACGGCGTCTTCACTTTTCTCAAGCGGAAACACAAGTCTGCACTAATGACGGAAAGCGATGCGCCTGTGTCCACCAGTGCCTCAGTCCGTACACCTTCAACGTACACCAACAATATATTTGACGGGCGGTGCGGAGGAGTTTCATATAGTGCGAACGATGCAGCTTTCCCTCCCTGCACTATTTAGTTTTCCAGTCGATGATCAGGAGTCGAAGTAGCAGGCCGAAGTGGGGAAGAGGAGCGCCGCATCGGTGAAGGCGAGCGACGACGCGGGAATCGGGAACTACCAACTGAGCCGAAGTTCTGCGGAGACTGTGATCGACGTGGGCTGTTCTGGTATGGGCGACGATATTGCGGTCCAGTGGTGTAAAACTCATCCCGTTCAAAGTCCTCGTAGCCTCGTCTTTCGTCTTGCTGACGGCGTCGGCAAAACCTTGCAATATGGCCACGGATGCCGCAATAGAAGCAGATCGGCCGAGGATTGCGCCAGGCGTTGTAAGGCTGGACCGGCGCTCGTGGTGTGAGGGAGTTGAGTGAACCATGCACTCCAGGCGCCTCTAGTGGTGTCTGCTGGGGCGGTGGTGTCATAGCAGCAATCTGAGCATATGTTGGCGTTGGCACAGGATGCGGGCTCGGGACTTGCGTGCCGGTCATGGAAGTCAGTTCGTCCCTCACGACTTCACGTAGATTGGCACCAGGTGGCGTCGTGCGAACCTCAAGATAGCACGGCGAAGCTTGTGCACGAAGTTCCTCTCGGATGATCGAGCGGATCAATGCACGCAGCTCTATGTCATTGCTTGGCCTCAGGTCAGACATGTCAGGTTGCAAGCGTGCGGTCTGAAGCTCATCGAGGCGCTGACAGGTAGCGACAATATCGTCTACGGTCGTGGGGTTCTGCACTACGAGCGCATTGAAAGCCACAGTCCCTATACCTTTGAGCAGGTGGCGCACACGGTCGTTCTCCGCCATTGAGCTGTCGACGCGACGGCAGAGGGCGCGTACGTCTTCTATGTAAGAGGTGTATGACTCTCCCGTGTGTTGAACACGCCCAGCAAGCCTCTTCTTCGCGATATCTGAGCGCACAGACGGGTTGGCAAATATCTGGCGTAGCTGAAACGTAAAAGAGGTCCAATTCGGAAAATCTGACGCATGGTTGAAGAACCATGTCTTTGCGACGCCGGTTAGGTAAAACGCAACGTGGGTGAGTTTGCCAGGCTCATCCCAGTGGTTGATGGCACTCCTCCAGCCAGTCTTCAACGTCTTCACCACGAAGCCCAGCGAACATTGGTGGATCTTTTTGAGGGCTCGTGACCATCCAAGAAGGGGTTGCCGCCGGGGCGTGCGTTGGGGTTGCTGCCGTGCCGGGCTGCTCGTGTTGCGACATCGTCGAACTCAGGTGGTGTAAGCGGCGTCCGGAACGGAGCTCCAGGGATGTGTTCTAGGTAAAGCTGGAGATGGTCGGTTAGCGTGAGAGGATCCAGGGACCGGACAGCACTCTCCACCACTTGTGAGACAACGTTTAGGACGCTCAAGACACTTCTTTATTGTGTCGAGTATGAGCCCCACAACCCAAACCCAAGCTGTGATGTGAGTATGTACATATGAGCAGATGAAGCGCATGAACAATGCTCACAATATATATATATATATATATATATATATATATATATATATATATATATATATATATATATATATATATATATATATATATATATATATATATATATATATATATATATATATATATATGTTTTACCCGCCTTTAGCGCGAGGAATTTTAAGGCCCCTATACAGCTACTTACCGGAACCATTGTTCACATCCTTTGTCCATGAACTGGCGCTCTTTGGCCATCAATTGGCCCTTACGCCAATAAACACCACATATCATCATCAAGGACGAATATATAATAACCTGAGCCTGCCTGGAGTATAAAAAAGATTCTGTTCACTACTTATTAAAAAAGCGAAATTGATTTTGCATTATAATAATGGAAATTATTAGGAGACATTCTAAATGTCTTACGAAGGGTTTTGAAGAACTGTTGCTATACTGAATCCTCGGTTTTTCCCATGAGCGTCCCAACGAGCCGCCTTAGGCTCTTTACTATAGGCACTGAATTTTTTATTGTCTTACCTTAATGTATGAGTTTCTGATACTTCATGCTTAATTGCGACAGCTATCAAAAGTTTATGCATATTCTACGTGACTGTTTGACACGGAACAGCGTTTATATTTTACTTAGATATGTGTTTTCCTGTTTTAGGCCCCCCTATTTTTTTTTATAGTTAGTAATCACCAGGTGATCGGAGCTATAAGTTGCAACCGTGTGTATAGCGTCGGTTGCCTACGACGCTTTTGTGCAGCTGTACAATACGCCTCATACGGTTCTGGGTTGCACATGTTCTCTCGTAGGAGAAAAACTGACAAAAGATTGCGCGTCAGTGCGTATGTCGCTAACGAACGCGTTACACCAGCAGACGCGTACAATGTGAAAAGTCATTGCAGTTTCACGTCCTCTACATAAACAGGATGCATCATAAGAGATGTCGCTACCAGTGTTGTTGCCGCTGAATTCGCGGTGATTCAGTATTGCGTAAACGGTCGTACGTTTACCGACAAGGTGATGTTCTTGTCGAAGATCTCGTAACTCGATCGCTACCCACTAGCTGGTCGGTAAGCAGAGAAGCGACTCCCATCACTTACCACAAGCAATCACCACTCACAGCGCAGTGTATAAAGAGCTCTCATGTTAAGCACCTAAAACAACCCCAATAAGTTGAATGTGAATGAAACAGATTTACTTTGAGCAAGAAATAAAAGGATTTTGAGATACTCACAGACATTTCATTCAAATAAAACAACAATAGTCGCAGTTGAAAAAATTCAAAGCATTTATTATTGGTGCATACGCGTTCGCTGCTACAATATTGATCTATAATAAATTTGCGAATGCATCGAATGTATCTTAGGATACATTTGGAAAGTATCGTATTGGATACAATTACTGCGGTAGTATTTCGTATATGTATCTCAAATACTCGATGCCCGAGTATCTTGTATCGTGCCGCGATACAATTTCAAAGCATCTTTGCCTAGCCCTGCTAATTATTCATAAAGTGAATGTTATTATTTTAGCTCGGTCCCTTTATCAAACTTTTGATCATCTTATTTGACTTGCGCGAAGGTTTCGAATCGCATACTCGTATATACCGCTTAGCAACAGGGCTGATTTTAAAGCGCCCCTCGCCAGGTGATATAACGAATTTTAGTTAGACACTGGAAGTTGTTGCGCACCCAATACAGAGCATTATGCCACAATAACTTTGCCACAAGAGGTATGCCACAAGACTTTTGAGTCGGCGCGAAAGCGTGATGGGAGGAGGCGAGCTTGAAACCCTTGCCGCTCGTCCCGTGTAGCCTTCGCAAGCTGTATCCCTTCCCCGCCCTCTTCGGCACGCGAGCGGGAGGATCACATGACGCATACGCATGAAAAGGTCATGCGCACACAATGGCACGAGCGCATGACGTGCCCGAACCATCCCCAGCCCCCGAGACGCGAGCGGTGTTCTGGCGGCGTTCTTGGCGCTTCATCTCTGCAAGTTATGCAGAATGCGCCCTCGCCGATCACTTCGTTTTCAACCTAACTGAGCACGAAAGCTGAGAAGTTTGCATGGATGCGAGGCTAGCTGTGTGCAGCATGAACATCTAGTTAGTCGAGGGAGTATAAATGAGCCCAATGAGCACTGGAACGCGGTAGAAAATCAGTTTAATTGTAAAGAGTGGCGTCTGCACGATGCGCAAAGCGCGACAACACGAACGCATGCGAAACGGAGGTAGATTAGTCTCGCATCTCGCTGCGATTCGCAGTAAAAATTAAAAAAGAAAGCACGCACATTCTGTTTCTATTTTTATTATTGCTCTCAAGTTTAGTTCATCCATTCAATCAACAAATTGCACAAACTATACGTCGTGTCAAATAACTATTTAAATGTGAATATATTCGACAGAGATCTGTCGTACCTGCAATAATTATTGCAATGTCACGTGCTAGTGTTGGCGACGTCAAAGCACAGTCGCCTGCGTAGAGGGCACCCGCGAGAAGAGCAAGCAGCGTTCAGCTTGAAATTTGACTCATTTCCGCGGCGCGTGAACGCCCACTGTATGCGTTGCGCTCGTCAGCTCAAAATTGTCAAACTTGATGAGAAGCCCTTTAAACCATCTTCTTTGGTCCTGCCGCCGAAAGTTCCCACATATGCGACATCTACGGACGCTAAAATTACCAAACCTAAGTGTCAATGCAGCCAAATAACTAAACTTACACCTACATTAAGTCATCCTGAAAATCATCCGTGTTCTATCTGGTGATACCTCAGAGTTCGGCTGCCTATGCACAATAACTATGCTTGTAACCTGCACAATGAAATGTACTGCAAAAACAAATTAGGTTTCCGTTTTATCCTTTAGGCAAGCGACTAGATAAACAAATGTTTGCAATGGTGGCGATTAAATATCTGCTGCGAATTCGTCAGCTAAAGAGGGCCAGAATATACCAAAAGAAGCACTGATACCCAAAGCAATGAATGAACGAAAGGAAAGTCCACGATGAATCGCCTTTGAAAGTTGTTCAAGGTTCTGGGTGGTGGTGGTGTGCGGCGTTACCACCCTTACTGCGTATGCGCAAGCCTTCTCCGCACAACTCCTCTCCCTCCCCCTCTACCCTCCCTCTCTCCACTTCCCATCCTCCATTTCCCTATCCCCTACCCCCTCCCCCTCTCTCCTTTCTCTCTCTGCCGTCCCCCTCTCCCCTCCCCTTCCCCACTTCCCCTCTCCCCTCCCCTCTCCACTCCCCCTTGAAACGCGGGCTCTACATGCCGAAACGCTGCTTCGCATCGCCTCATGGTCCCCTTTAGCGGGAGATGGTGTGATCTTTTTTCTTTTTTTTATGGCGAAAGCTCTAAAGGCCTCATCAAACGCGAAATTTGAACCGTCGGCATCGTGGACGAGTGATAGAAAAAATCAACATCGCGACCTAACACCACGATATGCCGTCACAGATCGCCAAAATTTGTTATTATGACGCCACGTGACGCAACGTCACATGATTACGTCATCGCATCCGACCACGGAGGCAATGCAAAACCAGGTGAAGTGCCTCCGATCTTGGAGGCAATGTTGGAGGCAATGGAAAGCCACCTTAGGTGCAAAATGCTTTCGAAGGGTGGCGGGGCAGCATCAATACATCGGCTGAGCGTAAGATGGCTTTCGCCTTCGAGTCGTCTTAAGTGAGTGCATAAGGCTCCCTGTGAGTTTTTTACAGCGAATGCTGTTATGAGATCACAACAAGGGCCGTTTTTGGCGCCGTAGTTGTCCGCCGCCGCCGCCGCCGGTGTCCGTAACCACTATCGCTCGAAATAAGAAGAAAAAACGAAATAAGAAAAAATTTGCAGGGTGGAGAAAGGTTCGAACCTGGGCCTTCTGCGTGGGAGCCCAGTACTCTACCTCAGAGCTATGCCGGTGCTTGAAAGGTCTTTGCAAAAAGACCTTATACAGGTTTCCTGTCGGGAAGGAACCACATTAACATATGTTATGTAGCGTGGTAGAAGAGTAATATAACAACCAAGCGTCACACAACGCAAATTCTGTAACTAGGCGTCAAACAATGCGAATTGCGCAACGAGTGGGTTGTTGAATGCTTCCAACCCATTACAAAAAGCTCTGCAATAATTCTTAATCGTCATCAGCCACAGCATCAACAAAGTGCACATAATTCCTCACAGGTGTTTAGCAAGTACCACGGTTCTCCGCAGAATGACGAAAAATTGCATATTGGCTGCTTCCCTACTTCACAAAAATTATGATGATTTATAGCTTAGTGGGTTCCTCGCAAGTGCACTTGGCAGAAGGGCAGAAGATGAGGGCAGAAGATGAGGAAGACAAGCGCGCAGAAGGGCAGAAGATGAGGAAGACAAGCGCGCAGAAGGGCAGAAGATGAGGAAGACAAGCGCGCGGGCGTCTACGCCCAGCCCACGAACCTTTTGTTCGCTCGATTTCTTTTCCTTTTAGTTGCGCCAATACCGTGACACTTGCTCTTAGCCACTGTCCTGCGCCGCGTCTATCGCGCAAATTCTGATGTTGCTACAGTGTCGTTATTGAAGATTCTCTTGCGTCTTGCTCCGTAACGAAATGTGATGCGTGCAAGAATGGAGTCCTTTGCGCCGCGTGGATTTTACATATCAGCGATATGAAGGATCTCAAGGATGTAAGTTTGACTTAGATGCCATGAATTAACTTATATGCAAATAAGATTCTAACAACTTTAGCACCACTGGTACTGATGCTAGATCTAAAAGAGCAAGCGTTTACCTAACAGCAAATGTCTTGGCGTACCGTATTTTTCACTTCTTGTTACATTTATTCAAAGAATTTACGAAATCTAATTTGATTATTAGCCCAAGTGCTTTCTTAGCTGTTATTTTGCATCCCATACATTACCTAAGTCTCTGTACTGTTACTCCGGTCTGGTCACTGCAGTATGTCTTTTGTAGTGCGCTCCCAAAATAAGATTTCTGCTTTATTCTTTTCAACTGTCTCCTTTATTTCCACTACTGTTTACACATGTACACGTTGCCAAGGCGATCATGAAAACAAATATATAATTATGTGAGCGTACCTTGAGTAAATAGTACAAACCATTTTGCTTACCGCTTAAGAAAATAGCGAAATTGGGTTTGCGTTAATTATAATAATGGAAATCATTAGGAGCCATCTTAAAGATGTTAGGAAGGCGATTCGAGAAACCTTGTTTTACTGAATGCTCCGTTTTACTCATGAGCGTCCCAACGAGCCGTTTCAGGCAATTTTCCACATGCACTGAATTTTTTATTGTCTAAACAGGTAAGTTTACAATACTTCATGCTGGATGGATGTATGGATGCCATGAGCGTCCCCTTTATAACGGGGCGGTGACAAGTGTGCCACCAGGCTCGACAAAAAAAAAAAAAAACCTTTACTCTTCTTTTTCTTAGCGTTGGCAAAGTGTCTTTACTTCAATTTAAACTATTTTACTCCAGAAAAAAAAAAAGCTTAAGTTTTCAGCTCCGTTCTCTGCCCTTTACGGCAGAATGTCCTTTTTTTTCAATATTTATTTTTGTCCTTTCTCTCTAGTTTTCTGCCACCAATACTCTAACCGTCTCTTACTTATTTCAATCGCGGGTGTGTTCAGCTTTCCATTGTCTCTAAAACCCAAGGCGTCATGTAGGCTCGTGCCCAAACGTACACCTGGGTGGATATCTCCACATTCAATCAGAACATACTCCGCTGTTTCCTTATCTTCCCCGCAACACGTGCATTGTTCTTCTTCTTTACTGAATCTCGCTTTATAACTACCCGTTCTAAGGCAACCCGATCTCGCTTCAAACAGTAAAGCGCTTCCCATTGAATTATCGTAAAATGCCTCCCTCCTCCGTCTGTATTGTGTTTCTGTACTAATTCAATGTGAATGTTTGATACACAACCACCTCTCTATTTTACTTATATTTGTTTTCCTGCTTCAGGATTTCTTAAATATTTTTCGCATTACTAATCGCCACGTAATGGCAGCTATAAGCGGCACTAGCGCGAATAGCGGCGGTGTCCTGTGACGCTTTGTGGAACTATACAATACGTCTGAGACGTTTCTGCGTTGCACATGTTCTCTCGTTGAAGAAAAATTGCTAAAAAGATTGCACGTTAGTGAGTATATCAACAAAGATGCTCTTACGCCAGCAGATAAGTAGAATATGAAAATTCATTGCAGTTTTACATCATCTACGTATACACCAGGCGTCTCAAACTGAGCTTATAGCCAGCGGGCCGCGGTCGCGAAATTTAGTTGCAAGGGCGGGTCAGTGAGGATGGTGGCAGAGAGTTTGAACAAAATGACGTTTGAAAGGAAGCCTTTCCCATATCTCATATATAGGTCATTTCTGAAGGGGATTTGGAGTCAGGATTTGAGAAACATCGATACCGATGTGCAGAATGACTGATATCTGGACGCGGATTCCGAAATAGAGAGTTTTTGTTCCACGGCTATGTTTTAGCTCATGGTGATCACATGTTCCTCACGAAAGGAATGCTTGAGACCAGTCATGCCTGTGCAGCTCACGAACATACTTTTTTAGAAAATAAAAACAAATGGTACGAAGACGGTCATGTGTGCGGGCCGGGCCGTGAGCGAAAGGTCTCAAACCCCTAGTATACACAATGCGTCGCCCCTCAACCCCCCCAAAAAATGTGGCTACGAGTGTTGTTGCTGCTTTACACCCGTACGGATATACGGTATTGTGCAAACGGTCTTTTACGGACAAGGTAAAAGTCCACAACGGTATTTGCGCCGTCGTGCGAAGGTTTCTTAATGAAGTTATTGTGATTATATGGCAACCCGCTAGATGGTCGGCAAGCTGTGCAGCGACTCCCATCAATTGCAAAAATGACAAGCAAGTACCGCTGTCAGCGAAGTGTACAAAGAGTTGTCCTGTGAAGAAGCTAAAACAAACCCCAATAAGTTATTTTGGAAGGAAACTCACAGACATTTTGGAAGGAGATACTCACAGACATTTCATTCAAGTGAAACAAAATAGGTCACAGTTAAGAAATTTTTAAGCCGAGATTTTCGTACATCGCTCGTGATCACCCCATCACAACATACATTCGCGTCGATGCTTTAAGAATGCACATAAGACATGCCGCCCGGATTCCATCACACCACCTCGCCTCACTTCCAGCTGCTAGGCCACACTCTGCGTTCAGCGGAATTATTGCTTCGCATAGCGCAGTGATTCCCACGAACTTCACGCACGCAGCAAGACCGCCGTTGCCGTTGTGGTCTCTACATCCACTGGAAGCCCTGATAACCATTCCCGGTATACAAAAGAAAAAAGACTCGTCATATCTGGCCCTACAGCAAGCCACTCTATTGTTCCTGCACGAAAAACACAGTGGACGCCTTCACATTTATACTGACGGTTCAGTTTCTTCTACAAGCTCAGCAGGGGCAGTGGTCATACCCGAGAAATCCGTCACCATAAAGTTCAAGACGTCGCATTTGACATCATCGACGGCTGCAGAACTCACCGCCATCCGTACTGCTCTAGAGTTCGTAGTGGAAGAAAACGCCACAGGCGTGGTCAGTCTTCTCTGACTCCAAAGCAGCGCTCCAGTGCATTATGTCCCCATATCGTCATGGACCAAGTGAGCAGTTAGTCGCTGGCATAAGACTGCTTCATCACCGCGCCATTGAGAAGCACCACAGCCTAATCTATTAGTGGATACCGTGCCATTGCGGTATCTACGGAAATGACCGTGCTGATGAAGCTGCCCGATCTGCCCATGATGCTCTCCATTGTGCAGCTATACCGCTGTCAAGAACGGACGCCGCAACAAGGCTTCGTTCCCATGCACGTGAACTGACACTGGCACAGTGGAACTCGACGGAATTTACCAACGCCCGTCTTCACAACTTGGACCCGAATCTACAGCTCCGTCTTCCGTCGGGAATAACTAGAGCTGAGGAGACGCTCCTGTGCCGCCTGTGGCTCGGGGTGGCCAGACGGGAAAGGTAGAAAACATAGACAACAAAAAAATAACAATCGTACAAAAAGAGATACATGCTAACGCAGGGCAGGGTTTAATCGTGCTAACACGATTGGACCCTGCCCATGCTATGCTGGGCATACGAGCCACGCGGTAGTGAACCTTTGTTACCTTTTGAATCAGACCACACGAAGTTGGTTAAGAGATCGGTGGTGCAAATGTGTCTTGTAAACGCTTTACACAAGTCTTGCAACCACCGCATGGAGGAAAGCTTCGCCAAACAGGTGCATAGACTGAAGGCAGCCAGGTATCCACAGCACCTGATCACTTCGGTTGCTGAAAAAGTGCACAAAGCAACTAGGAATCGATCGAAATCGGACACAGCGAGAGATGGAAGCCATGATGAGCGTAGAAGAGTGGCAGTGATTCCCTACATTCATCATAAGGCACACAACCTAAAAAGGATCGGCGAACGAGTAGGAGTCAAAGTTGTAATGTCGGCACCTGAGAAGTTATCTCGGCTATGCCCTGCCACCTCGCCGGTGAAGAAGCCAAGGAAAGTGTGCGCAATCAACCATCGAAACAAGTTTGTGGACTGCTCGGAGGGTGTCGTATACAGAATTCCGCTTTCCTGTGGCCGAGTTTATGTAGGGCAAACTGAGCGGTGTATTAATGTACGTCTAAGTGAACACCGCAATAAGGTGCGTAAAGGGGTCGGCATCTCGCGGCGCACTGTCGAGAATGTGGGTGTCAAACCATTTCTAGATAACGCCGTGGTGTTGTACCGGGACTCGGACAGTGATTCCAGATTAATCGTCGAGGCCGCTGAGATGAAGAGAGATGATTTTAATTGCTGTTAGCGCTCCGTCGATTACCTTGACAAGCAAGGAGATACACTTTTTGGAGTGTGTGCATGGTGCAGGCACGTAGTGCCCGGCTTGGCACTTCTTTCGGCGATGATATCGCTGCGATGGCTGTTAAGTTTTTTAACTAAGGCCTTGCTTGCGCATATGCTCTTGACACGTGTTAGCACGATTGGACCCTGCCCTGGGTTAGCATGTATCTCTTTTTGTACGATTGTTATTTTTTTTGTCTATGTTTTCTATCTTTCCCGTCTGGTGGCGACACCTATATATTTGGTGTGCCGCCCATTAAAACCTTAGTTGAAAGTAGCGCTTGTCCTGTGTGCTTCGATTGTGTTACGTGTCGTTCGCGCTTATAGAAAATATGTGATAACTGTAGCTGCGAGGAGACAATCGCCCATCTTCTCTGTGAGTGTCCTCGCTTCAGTGCACCAAGAGATGAACTGTTCAAAGTGGTAAATAGACTTGACAATTGTCCACTGTCGGAGGAAAAGATCTTAGGACACTGGCCGAAACCATCTTCGGCACAGAAAGCTTTGAAAGCGTTATTGCGCTTTTTGCGCAAAACTAGTCTCATAGACAGACTTTAAGCAGTGTCGTTTAGTACTATTGTTCTTTTTTTTCTTTTTTTGTATCATCTCTTTTCTATCATCTTTCACTCCCCCTTCCCCTTCCCCCAGCACAGGGTAGCCAGCCGGTCTGAGAACTGGCTAACCTCCCTGTCTTTCCGTTTTTCTTCTCCTCCTCCTTATATGAATCTATAATAACAAATTTGACAATGTATCGAAGTATCTTAAGATACAATTGCCAAGTATCGTATCGGATACAATTTTTGCGGCAGTATCTTGTATCTGTATCTCCAATACTTCTTGCCTGAGTATTTTGTATCGTATCGCGATACAATTTCAAAGTATCTTTGCCCAGCCCTGCTTCCTCCCCTAATAATCAAAAGGGGGCACCAAGCCTACCAGCTTTACCATCTACCCCTCCTCCTTTCCTTCCTCCCCCCTTACGCGTCACTCCTGCACCTCCTCACTTGCCTTTCGCATCCTCTTGCTATACTATATACTATGCTCTTGGCTTTACGTGGCTTTACGAGCAAGGCTCGGCTCACTCCCTGTAACGTAGGCCCTGCTCGCTCAATCATTTTGCACGGACGATCCCGGAGATTTGCCAAGCTTAAACAGATCCGTTGATAAAATTGCAAAGGTGTACACTTGTGCCGCTGTGCCGCCGTAACATTGCCCGCGGAGCTGAAGCGTGTGCTTGGCCGACACAGTTGTTTTAGGGGCGAAGCTCCTTAAGGCGGCACCCGTTCGTCCCTCGTAGTCGTAGTAGTCGTAGTGCGTAACCAGTCTTACGCTTTGACCTCCAAGGTGGTGCCGGTGGGAGATTTTTCTTGTGCGTTGTTGAACAATAAAAAATTCGCAGCGTGCGCGTTAACTAAAAGCCGAATTTTTCTGTCTCTCATTCCCCATTAGCAGCCATTGGCATGTTCCAGTAGGAAACGTTAGTAGAAGTAGAAGTGTAAGTGTTAGCTAAAAGCCGACTTCTTCTGTGTCTCATTCCCATTAGCAGCCATTGTTTACCTCCAAGGTAGTGCCTGGTGAGATTTCTCCTGTGCGTGATTAAACAATAAAAATTTTGTTCAAAACGCCGTTGATTGATGAAATAAACCAACGAAAGACGCCAGATGTTTTGTAAAAGCAAAACGAAAGAATGCCAGATGTTTCTAAAGCAAAACGGAAAGACGCCAGCTGCCTAACGAAAGGCGCCAGATGTTTTCTAAAGCAATGGTTTTCTAAACAATGAAAATTCACAGCGTACATGTAAAATTAAAGTGAGCTGCAAGTCGTCATAACTCATCGAACCTTTAGTATAAACGCGCCCGATCTCACGTCGGTGATGATGTACTGGGCAGAATTCACGGAAGATTCACGGTTTACCGATGAACCTCCGCAGCTTCGCCCACTCATCATCATTCACTCCGTGGATATGCTGTGATTTTTTCTTCAATCGAACAGCGCAGTTCTCTGTCCGACGGCTACTTCGCCGTATTTCCGCTGGTATAATCGATTGGCGATCCGAATCATTGGGCGTATTACTGCTTCTAATGTGGCAGGTGAGGCAAACAAGACTTCCAGTGCCAAAAGGGTACTAGAGAATTTAACGAAGCGACAGTAATACCAAATCTGAACGACGTAAGCGGATTGTTACTTGCAGAAGAGTATAGCCCCGGTGTTGCGTCTCGGGTGGTATTGACTTGCAATGCTTGTATGAAAGACATATGCGTTTCTCCGTGAGAAAGTAAAATCACTGTCTCTTTTTATAATTCAACGTAACGAAAACACAGTTATGATTATTTTTCTCTGTTTCAATTGCATTCTGTCGCGCTCACGTTCCGTCGCTCACAAAACGCGCTCACCTTCTGTCGCCATTTCGTCTTTGCTCATCAGGAGAGCAAAAAGATATAATTCAGCCCTAGTTTCCCGTTTAGCACCGCGTACTCTGAAGTATAATACCCGTGTCAAGTACTTAGCCGTAGGAAAAACAATGTTTCAATGTGACTTTTGAGTAATGTTAGTCGTAATCGCTTTGCGGTAGACAGGGATTGGCTCCGCGATCATTGTCAGCAAGACGGATTTGTTCCTTTCGCCGAGCATTGTATTCACGCTGTTCCTCTGGTGTCTTTAATTTCCGTGGTCTACCCATGACAGTCTTAGAATGAATTATTGAGTTGCTAGACCTTTTATATGTGAAAGCGGGAAACAAACGCAGGGAGAAGGAAGGGCCGTTTGGCGTCATTCGAAACCCTCGTGTGAAGTGCAAAGCAGCTGCAACCTAATCTTTGCTGTGAACGCGTGGCAGGTGGGCTCCCATTGTTCACAAGCGCCTCATCATCCATCATCTGGTTTTGATGCTTTCTTTATTTAAACCTTAAATACTGTGCTCTATGCTGTATGCCTGATTGGAACGAAATATGTCGTTTGGCTTCAATTGTTAAAGGAGTGCGCGCATCTGTTAGCTGAGGCGCACGCGGGCGTCTGTTGGTGGTTTAGGGGCCCTTTAACGTGACCCTTTAAAACGCCATTACACATATACACTTAGGTCAGAGTGCCACTGCTGCTACCTGTGTTGTCGAGCACGTAGCGAACACGTGTCCTGCCTCCTCAAGTTCGCACGTATGCGTCCTAAAGTTAGCTCATAATTTTGCCTTATACTGGTCGGTAAAGGGTGCCCTTAAATAGGTAGCTGACAGTCTGCTGATGAGGACGTACTGTCGATGGAGCCAAATCAAAATAGACACACGTTACTGACGTCATCTTGAACAGCCTCTGTGGAGGGTCCGGTTATATTTCAGAGTTCGGCTGCCTATCGAAAATAGCTCTAAATGTGACCTGCACAATAAAATGTACTGCAAAAATAGATGAAGTTTTCACTCTATCCTTTAAGCAAACGATTACAAAATAAAGAAAATGCATGGAATGGTGCCGATTAAGTATCTGCTACGAATTCATTCCCAAACAAGGACCCCAATCTACCGAAAGAAGCATTTACACCTATATGAATGAATGAATGAATGAATGAATGAATGAATGAATGAATGAATGAATGAATGAATGAATGAATGAAACATCGTTTGGTACTTGTTCAAGGAGTTTTGTAGCGTTAGCTACACTTGCCTAGCCGCAGCCGATTTCGCGTGGATCCTCATGAGCCGTGCTGCGCATGCGCGAGGATCAGTGATGTCACACAGCTGGTTCACCGCTCTCCGCGTCTCCACCGCGCTCTCTCCGCCAACGCGAACTCACGCGCTCTCCGCCACCGCCGCGCGCGACTCGCCGCTGCTGGTCTGCGCATTCGAGAGGAGTGACGTCGTAGCCGTGGTAGACACACTGGCGCCAGCGCGCGCGCAGCTATTCGCCTTCGCTGTGCAGTCACCGTCTGACACTGCGCTAGAGCCGATTGATAGCGCCTCTGACTGGCGTTTGCAAGTGAGTAAAGCCATGGAGAAGGAGAGCGCAAATGCTGCTCAACGGCGCAGAATAGCCGAGAAGCTTATCTCATCGGATCCCGAAGTAGTTGCCTGGCAATTAGCGGTTCAGCGTACGAAGAATGAACAGAAGGCTAATAATTCTAGACAACCTGGAAAGCTAAGAATAATCAGCTGAACCTTTGCTAACGCTACGTATATCCTGGCATAGCCGAGCTAAGCCACTGCAATTTTTTTGTTAACCTCCTTGTAATTGTATAAGCGGTGCGTAAACATAGAGCTTTATTCTTAAGGCGAACGCTTTACATCTCTAAACAAACGCGCAAATTGACCGTTGGCGTCGGAGGCGGCAGCACGAGTGATGCAAAAAATAGTCACTTTATATCGTCGCTATAAACGTCATGGCTACGTTAGAGAGGCGGAAACTATACGACGTCACATAAAGTGACGTCACATCATGACGTCATCACAGATATCGTCACTTGCTCAAAGATGGGCCGATTACGGGGACAGTGAAAAACGAGGCGCGGTGCAGAAAGCTTGCAATGCCTCCGAGCCTGGAGGAAGTGCGAAACGACGTTAGGTCCGGAAAGCTTTCGGAGGGGGCAGCAGAGGATGAATATGTCGACTGACAGGTAAAAGAAGAAGATGGCGTTTACCTTCGAGTCGCCTTAGATAAATGCGTTAGGGAACCTGTGAATTTTATGTAGGTTGCAGTTTTTCAAGAAACGTTTACGGAAGGCATCGGCAAGGCGCCTTTCACCTTCTTCATAGCATTTTCCATCGTCCGGAACGGCCCCAGCAGCCGCGGTCCGCGGCCATTGCAAGCTTGGCATTAAATTTTCGTGATGTGTAAAATCCGTTACCTCGGCTTTACATCTTGTCCTGGAGAGGGTTTTTTATTTCTATACCGCAATATACAGCGATGCCTTCGCTGAAAGTGTTCTCCTTTTACGTTTGTGTAGCACGGCGTCTATAACGCGTTCATACGGTTCAGATATATTCACCTTTTTCGATAGTGGGTGTTTAGTCCAGTGAACAGTGGAAGCCCATAAGCGTGATCTGGTCATGTGGAAGTCCGTCATCGTCATCTATTGGCAAATACCCGCACAGGAATAGCGGGCTACGATTATGTCCAGAATGCCTGAGCGGCACTTGCACACTTTGGTCATTTGTGCAGCCGTATCTTGAAGTGCTGAATTCGCAACAGTCTGTACCGGGGTGGGTGGCCAGGGTCGAATCCCTGACAGCGCTCAAAGAAATTGAAGAAAACGAAGTCACGCCATTGCAGCGGACGGCCGCTAATGAGTTGTTTGTTGGTGTATTCTCTATTCTCATGAAATTTGTGCAGTTATACAGGTGATGGACTGGCAATAAATAAATAAAGAAAAAGTGGTATCTAGCCTAGCGGTTAAGACACGCGCCGTCGGAGTGTGGAGGCCTTCGTTCGAAACACAGCTCTACCAAGAAAGGGTTTGTTTTATACGCTTATTTGTTGTTGTTGCTTTGTAGCGGTGATGGTCTTGGGGTACGTAGGGGCGGACGGACGGTGAGTTTTCTTGCTGAGCCGCCATAGAAATACTTAAGTAAACAAATAAATCATTTCGCCATCATTAAAGGGAAGGAGGCAAAAAGTAGAAGGCGCGTTGGGGGGATGGGGGGAGTGGATGTATTGTTGCTTTAAAACTCCTCAGGAGGTGTTCTAACAAAAATTCTAACAAAGTTTTCCACAGAACGTTGTTTTCGGGCCGCATCGGCATCCCGTCTTTAATCTTTTTCCTAGCGTTCGTCAGCGTCTGGAACGTTCCTACAGTAGCAGCACCCCGGGACCGCCGAAACGCGAGTTTGGCAGCAAATTTTCGCAGAGTATAACTTTTTCTTGTATCAACTATCCTCCATGTCGACTTTACATCTTGTCCTAGAAATGGTTTTGAAATGCGTAAGCTTTTCTAGGCAGACTCAACGAGTAAACTGTCCGTCTAGACCGTCCCTTTGTCAGATAAGGCTGTCATCGCTAGAAAGAAATGAATGTATATGTGAAAATAAATTTGCTCGCCGTAGCTGGGCTTAAATCCAGGCTTTGAACCTCATTATATGCGCTCAATAAGTGTCTATGCAAAGCGGTATTCACATTTCCACTACACTCCAGCAACAGTTCTGCTTCCACGACATTTAATCATTTGAGCTCTCCATCATCACCTGAATTTGTGCTTTGTCTGGCTTTACATTACATGTCGGTTATCGATTTTTCTCTTCATTAGCACATATTATAGTTAGTATTTAACCGAACTATTATGATTCACCTTACTTTTACTCTGCCGTGTTTTTTTCATGTTCATTCCATCTAACAGGGTCCCTTATGAATTAGCCTAAGATGACTAGACTGTGAAAGCTATCTTGTCCTACTCAGTCACTTGTATTCATCCGCTCATCCCCCAAAGCTTTCTGCACCTAGCTTGATCTTGCGCTGTATCCGGGATCGGCGACATTGCAAGCTTTCTGCGGCTAACGTGCCTCCGGGATCGGCCCACTAATGACTAAGTGGCGATCTCATTGTCATCATGTGACGTCACACTATATGATGTTGATTCTACTATTTGTTGTCATAGTGACGTTATATGGGGACGTCATCACATTATGATAGTTTTTTCCTTACTCGTGCTGACAGCGACGCCGGTCTTTCGCGAAGTATCCTCAGTCCTCGCCGAATATCGCCGACGCCGATGGTCAATTTTCGCATTTGACGAGATATCTGAGGCTTTCGCCTAAATAAATATAGCCCACAATATATATTTATTTGTTTGCTAGGTGGAACTGTGTAAACTGAATATCGGCATAAATTGTTTCAGCCGAATTGAAATATCGACCACCGCGGTGGTATACTTTGGTTTCGGCGCTCGGTTCAGGGCGCTGTAACCAGTGTCGCGCCGACGTCGAGCAGCAAACCCCGAGATTAGAGAGCGGAAAGGGGAAAGGGGAGAGGAACGAAGTCTACTATAGCGAAACATGCAAGAACCGCAGTTAAATAGAAACAACGCCACCAATCACAGCAAAACAGACGCGTAGAGGGTACTTCGCTAATTTGCAAAACGATGAATTATGGTGAAGTGGGCACTTCGCAACTCTTCTTGCAGTAGGCATTCTGCACGTTACGCACACAGACGTTGATTTCCTGGCGGCGCGTTTGAAGTGTCCACCGACAAGCGAACGAGAAGACGATGCGAAATGAGCCCGATTGCGATATCGCGTTGCACACTTGAAGGCTCCAGTTACGCTCTTTTGAACAACGGAACTGCTTTAAGTCGAGCCAGCGCCGTCTGCATGCAAAAATTTCTAAGAACACAAGCATGATGGAAAAAGAATATTTCACTGACATTTCGACAAGTAGACTTGTCGTCGTCAAGTCCTCTTGTCGAAATGCTGCCCCTACAGACATTCCACTTTCAACGATTTCTCATCATGTTGCAGGAATGTGTGCAACTGTGGCAGCGAGTGACGCAGTTGCACACACAGTTGCACACACGTAACTGCGTCACAGTTGCACGCAACTGTGACGCAGTTACGTTCTTTGCCTTTCGCTTCGTGTTAGCGTGCGTCGGCTCATCGGAGTAGTGCAGCTTCCACATGCATCAACGGGATTTCTCCGCCGCCTACTGCTTCGATTGCGAGAGCACCGACTAACAAAACTGCTGCAATACGCGTTGCAGAAAGGACGCGATTTCGACGGGCGAATGTCGTGTCTTGGTGGAGCGATACCAGCGCCTGCGAGACAGAGGCCAGCGGGATCTGCACGCGTTTGCGGCTCAGGCTACGAACCTCTACGTCCCGTGTTGCTGAAGCGCAGTGTGTGGTAGTGTATGCATGAGCGCAGGCGTCGGTCAAACATTGCTAGAAAGCGCACACTGTGCAGTTTCTCTCCTTAATTGACGAGGCTTTGAAGAAGTGCATACCGGGTACGAGTGTTGATTATGAGCCTGTTGATATCATCCTTACGCGGGATTCACGATTCGCTGTGTCCAAATATATGTTCACACCGTCAGCTACCACAACGGTTTAATCACGATCATGGGCGTTAGTCGTCGTGATAGAGACATGCGATCAACATGGGTGCATCCAAGTCAAACGGTGCTATAGCTGCCAAACACGAATATACATTGCACAAGCTCTCATATATCACTACACAATAGCACTACTTCTGTGAAGACACGTCTCACTTTCGTGCTTTACCGATTCCTATGAAGGAGGGATCAACCATGTTTTTTTTTTTTTATCGATGTATTGCGTAAATCGACCCAGCGCTCTTTCTCACTTATCTACCACATATGAAAAATTATTTCCAGGTATGAACTGTATATAACGTACCTTGCGCACTGCCAAAGTTCCCTGAAGAAGGTAACATGCTCTGAGTGTCCATCACTGACGGCTCCATGTCTCAACTGTAACACTCTCGCCACATCGCTCGTTCCGTACATCTGTTCGCAGTAAAACGCAGGCGACAGGGATGTTATAGGTGTTCTTAAGAGCGCAGGAGTGGACGCTAGACTCTAGCGAAACCACTATGCTACGTGGTTATTGTATATACGTATAACTTCTTCCTCTCCCCATCATCATTCTTTATCACTCCTTTTTTTTCTCTTTTCCCCTGTGCAGAGTAGCAGGCCAGAGCGTGCTAACTCAGGCCGAACCCTCTGCCTTCCAATAAATTATCTCTCTCTCTCTCTCTCTGTAGCGCGTGTGTGCCACAGAAATTGGGCAAGAGCCACTTCTCACAAGACTGGTCCAACAAAAATTAGGGGAACACACGGGCGGCAAGCACCGTTTAGGAAAGCACGTTTCAACTTGCTTGCTTGCTTGCTCCTTGCATTTGGCTCACACCCACACCGGGGGATTGGCCAAGAAGCCGGCGGTTACAGTCAATTGAAACATTGGGTTAAAAAAGAAAATCAGGGAAAGGGAAAGGTGGCATTTTTCAAGTAGAATAAGGTGATTCTCGTGATAAGAGAAAAGGAAATAACGAAATAAATAAGAATTTGTATTCGGGAAAAGGGGATGGGAAACCATAAATTGATAAACAAAGGATTAGCAAGGTAATCTCATCGTGTCAATCAGGAATTCGCAGAGGGCCCCGCAGACGTTCCTTTTACTGAATTCCAAAGAAGCAGCCCCAAAGGAGAGGATATTTAGAGCACTTAGTGATATTCCTAATTTTTTAAATAAAATTTCAAAGCATTTTTTTCTTTGGTTTTTAAAACGGTGGCATCTTAGAAGATAATGGTCGATATTTTCGGGTTCGTTACAGTTGGGACACAGAGGGGATGGGACCAGACCAGACCTGTTTAAGTAGAAATTAAGCGGTGGAATACGACATCTTAATTTTGTGATGGATACTTCCAATTTACGCGTGGGACACCATTTATTATTCCACGCAAATTGCAAGTGTGAATATTCTGAATTGGTATTTTAATCTTTTCTGAATCTTCAATAAGAGAAAATTTTCTGAACCTCACCGCTGTGACATAAGCTGTAGGAGGCATAACTGACAAAACTGGGCCTTCAAGGGATACTCTCGCGAGTGAGTCAGCCATCTCGTTTACAAATATCCCACGATGACCTGGAACCCATATGAGCCTCACTAGGCGAATGTTTATGGGGATTAATGACCTGGATGTGTTTAGAATAACTGACTCCGAAGTTGTAGTGAGGGACGAACACACAGATAATGAATCGGTCAGTATAACAGCTGTCGAATGATTTGCGGAAGTTTTTGAAGGGCTAAAATAACGGCCATTAACTCCGCTTCAAATATAGGAGTATAATCTGGAATGCCACTCGGAATCTGGAATGACACTCGGGCAGTGGTGGCGGCGGCGGATACATAGGAGCAGCATCTGAGAAATTTTGCTCACTTTTGCAGTGCCAACTGGTAATCGAAGCTCGGAACTACGACGCGCCGTCGAAGTGCCGGCCCCCCACCCCTCCCAGGTTTCTACCGTGGAATCCACTGACGCAAGGGTCCCGGACAAGGAAATACGACGACACTGCAGAACAACATATTCAAGCGTCAACACACCACGTGACCTGCTGCTACCCCATCTAATCAGCTATAAACGCCTACTGCACACCGGTGATCACACTCGGGCAGTGGTGGCGGCGGCGGATACATAGGAGCAGCATCTGAGAAATTTTGCTCACTTTTGCAGTGCCAACTGGTAATCGAAGCTCGGAACTACGACGCGCCGTCGAAGTGCCGGCCCCCCACCCCTCCCAGGTTTCTACCGTGGAATCCACTGACGCAAGGGTCCCGGACAAGGAAATACGACGACACTGCAGAACAACATATTCAAGCGTCAACACACCACGTGACCTGCTGCTACCCCATCTAATCAGCTATAAACGCCTACTGCACACCGGTGATCACACTCGGGCAGTGGTGGCGGCGGCGGATACATAGGAGCAGCATCTGAGAAATTTTGCTCACTTTTGCAGTGCCAACTGGTAATCGAAGCTCGGAACTACGACGCGCCGTCGAAGTGCCGGCCCCCCACCCCTCCCAGGTTTCTACCGTGGAATCCACTGACGCAAGGGTCCCGGACAAGGAAATACGACGACACTGCAGAACAACATATTCAAGCGTCAACACACCACGTGACCTGCTGCTACCCCATCTAATCAGCTATAAACGCCTACTGCACACCGGTGATCACACTCGGGCAGTGGTGGCGGCGGCGGCGGATACATAGGAGCAGCATCTGAGAAATTTTGCTCACTTTTGCAGTGCCAACTGGTAATCGAAGCTCGGAACTACGACGCGCCGTCGAAGTGCCGGCCCCCCACCCCTCCCAGGTTTCTACCGTGGAATCCACTGACGCAAGGGTCCCGGACAAGGAAATACGACGACACTGCAGAACAACATATTCAAGCGTCAACACACCACGTGACCTGCTGCTACCCCATCTAATCAGCTATAAACGCCTACTGCACACCGGTGATCACACTCGGGCAGTGGTGGCGGCGGCGGATACATAGGAGCAGCATCTGAGAAATTTTGCTCACTTTTGCAGGTTAGTTTGCTGTTCTGCAAAATTTTTTTCCGCACTTGTACCCATTCCTATATTTTGCTGCTGCTCTACTGCCTGAGCAAGTGTTCCTTGTGTAACGCGTTTACTGAGAAAGTGTTGCTGAGCGTGTGCAACGCGTTTACTGAGCAAGCAGGTGTTCCTTATGTATCGCGTTTACTAGCACTCTAAAGAAACTTCCTGTGCACTATCGCCTTGGAACTATTGTAAGTGTGCAGCCCGTGCTTACGCCATGAGCAACGACCCTGGCGAAACGTGTCTAGCATGTTTTGAGGAGATACTGACAGATGAAGAATGCATGAAATGTGCAGAATGTGGTCTGCGTTATCATCTCGGAAAGTGCTCAGGCGTCGGCGAGCGCACGTACAAATCCAAAGACGTTGAAGCGAGGGCGAGTATGAAGTGTCAGACATGTCGCTTAACAGCGTCTCGAAGCGCTGCCACTGCTCGACAGCAGGATAGCAATGTGTCCATTGCTATGAGCAAGCAGTTGGCGGACATAAGCAGAGCGCTTGCTGCGCTTACAGTAAAGGTCGATGAGATAACGAGTCTTAAAGATGCAGTGAGCAACATTGAGACATCTGTGCAACACATGTCTGACACTTATGATAAGCTTATAGAAGCTTCAAATAAACATGACAAGCAAATCGAAGCCCTACAAAAGACAGTTGATACGCTCGAAGTAGCTAATAACAAGCAAACAATTGCAGAGCTGCGCACGGAGCTGAATGCCCTAAATCAATATAGCAGAAAACAAAACATGGAAATACATGGCTTGCCTGAAACTGAACGCGAAGATTTGATGGAAAAAGTGAATGAACTGGCAAGAAGGCTCGATTTGCCGGTGCTTACAAAGGATGATGTTGATGGGCTGCATCGCATTCCCTTAAGGTCAGACAAAACCCCGGTCGTGCTCATCAGGTTTTGCAAACAGTCCACAAAAGCACTGTGGATTGCGAAGCGTAGCACTCTGAAGCAATGCATAAAGGATGTTAAGTTTTTTGACAACTTAACTGCGCAAAACAAGAGGCTATTGTGGCTCGCAAAGACAAAAGCTGCGGAAGCACACTACCGGTTTGTCTGGACGAAGGAAGGGAAGATATTTGCTCGAAAGGAACCAAGTACTCGCGCCATCAACATCAGCAATGAAAGCGACTTAGACAAAATTATCTAGAACAGACTGAGCGTTTCGTCAGAAAAGAACTTAGTGAAAAATGGCCTATTTTTCTACTGATTCATTCCAAGAGGTGTTAAAAACTTCTGGATACAGTACAAACAATAGCCTGTCCTTTTATCACTTAAATGCGCAAAGTTGAAGAAACAAGGGAGAGGAAGTCGAGGCTGAAATGAAGCAGATCAACTACACTTTTGATTTTTTTGCTTTTACCGAGATGTGGTTCCGCTCGGAGGAAGACGTCATTCAATTCACTGGCTACAAACATGTCACTCAATTCAGGAAAGAAAAACGAGGTGGGGGTGTGACCATATACACGCGCCAAAACTTATCTTTTGACATCCTGACTGATTATACGGGCGTTTTCGAAGATTTCGAATGTGTTAGCCTGTTACACCGGAACATTTTTATCATTGCGCTGTACCGCCCACCTCAAGGTAACACAGAAGCCTTTCTTCAGTTTATTGAGACATGTTTAGAAAATGCTAATTCAAATAAATGGCGTGTTATTGCACTTGGTGATTTTAATATTGATGTTATGGGTAGATCTCCGATTCAAGCGGCCTCAACTGAAATAATGCTACTGTATGGCTGTACAAATAAGATTGAGTCCCCAACACGAGTAAACAAATCAACAGCAACAATAATAGATCTTTGCTACACGAACTTTTCTCGGGACGCGGTTTTTTCCGGAGTGTTTTCGTCTGGTCTAAGTGACCACTTGCCGTTCTTTGTATTTGTCCCTTTAAGTAAAAAACAAACTACCCCTATCAATTCACGTAGAACGAATGATTCCAATAATATCGCTGTTTTCTGTGAGTTGCTGAAAACAACCGATTGGACAGACGTCTACAATGCAACCGACCCAAATGAAGCGTACGAAAATTTCATTATAAAGGTTATTAACCATTACAATGTCGCTTTTCCTCTTATGGCAATTAGAAAACACAGAAAGGCCCGTAAAGATTGGATAAACAAGGCTCTTTTTATGAGAATAAAAGAAAAAAACTTGATGTTCGCTAAATTTCTTAAAACGAGAAGTTCTGAGATATTAGCTGAGTACAAAAAGTTTCGTAATGTGCTAAATGCTGATCTAAAAAAAGCAAAGTCGTCATTTTACAGAAAAAAGTTTTCAAACATAGGTAACAATCCTAAGCAGATCTGGGAAGGAATTAAAACTCTCATCGGCAGCAAAGCTAACACAACACCCGTCGAAATGCTGGTTAAGGGTATTATCTATGACGGTGTTGCATTAGCCGACAAATTCAATGAACACTTCCTGGAAGCTGGCAAATATGCCGGCTCAATTCCCTTGCCTAATAATACCTCTCTTACGTCATGCATTCAGGTTTCCAACTATGACTCGATATTTCTGACGCCAACAACAGAAGCAGAAATCACAACCATTATTAATTCTCTAAAAAATACTTGTGCTCCTGGTGATGATGACATCTCACCATTGCCAATTAAGAATTCCATTAGTTGCCTTATAGAACCACTGACCTATATATTCAATCAGATGTTGGCTACTGGCGTGTTCCCAGATAGATTAAAGATAGCACGTGTTACTGTTGTCTTTAAAGGTGGAAATAAAACAGAATTCGGTAATTACCGGCCAATTTCAGTTCTGCCAATTTTTTCTAAGGTTGCTGAAAAAATAATTTATACACGTTTCTTTGGCTTCCTTTCCGCAAATAATGTCATAAGTGATCATCAATACGGTTTTCAACCTGGGAAATCGACTGAAACCGCATTGCTTTATATAAAAAATGTCTTAATTCGAAACATTGAAATGAAACACTTTACTATCGGACTATTTCTCGACTTCAGTAAAGCGTTTGATTCGGTTCAACATGACATTCTCTTAGCAAAATTAGAAATTTATGGAATTCGTGGCATTGCAAAAAGCCTTATGAAAAGCTACCTGACTGCACGTCAACAATACACAAAGCTACATAACGACACTCGCTCTAACTACGGAACAATAAAATATGGAGTACCTCAGGGATCAATATTAGGACCCCTTCTATTCACTATGTACATAAATGATATTGTAAACATTCCTTCATCTTCGAACATTATCCTATATGCCGACGACACTAACATCTTCTTTTCTGGTCCCAACCTAAAAGAACTTGAGCAGAGAGCGAATAGTTGGCTTGAACAACTTAGGGAATGGTTGAAGGTAAATCAGCTGAGATTAAACGTGAAAAAAACTAATTTCATTTTATTCCGTGCTAAAAACAAAGCAATAAACCACAACCCAAAACTTTATTTTGGTAATTCAGAAATAACATGTAACAGTAGCTGTAAGTTTCTGGGCGTACACTTCCGCAATGACTTGAGCTGGTCTGATCACGTGAGTCATGTAAAACTGAAAATGGCTCGATCCATTGGTGTTATAAGCCGTATTAACCATCTTCTTCCACATTCGGTGGCAAAGCAGCTATACTTTTCTCTCGTTCATTCGCACCTCACATACTGCAACTTAGTTTGGGGCACATGTAATAGGACCAATGCACAAAAATTAATTACCATGCAACAAAAAGCATTGAAGCTAATAACTAAAAGGCCAGATAGACATAGCCATAGCAATTTATTTTCTGTTTTTCGTGTATTGTGTTTCACTGAATGCTACAAACTTAAACTGATGGTTCTTATTTATAATCGTATAAAACAAGATTTTGCTTCATTCAGCAATATGTACCTCACTCGTCACATTGAATATAACTTACGAAGGACGTCACTTGTTTCAGCACGATCTAGAACAAATTATGGTACCCAATCACTTGACCATCAAATAGTAGATATATGTAACAGTTTTCCTTCTGTAGTAGAATTATCACAGATAAGCAGATCTGTACATTATTTTAAAAAGAAAGTAAGATTACTCTTCGATCCAGGATGAAGTGCTTGTTTTGTTTTGTTTTCTTTTTTTGTTTTTTTTTTGTGTGTTTTATGTGCATGCAATGTATTTTGCCACTTGCGATGTATACTTCTGTTCACCAGGTAGTACTTCACTGCGTTTCAATTGTTAAGCTACGCACATTGTTAGCTCTACTTGAATTCTGAATTATGATGGATACTATTGCACCTCTTCATTCATTAAATCTATTCACAACTTTACTCTGATGGACATATCAACATGAAATGAATTTTATAGGTCTTCGTACTTCTGTAGCGAAATTGCTTGAAATTCCATGACTTCTCTATAGTGATGCTGGTGAATTGTGCTGTACTGGATGTCTTCTCGCTTTCCACACCGCTGTCCTTGTTTTTGTTTTTTGTTCACGAGCCGGGATGTAGGCCTAGTCAGGAAACAGTTTCGTCTGTTTCCTTTTGCCTCATCTCGGTGGCATGTAACTGTTGTGTACACATGCCAGAATAAAGTATTATTATTATTATTATTATTATATGACCAGGATAATGATTGGGAGAAGATACCCACCCCTGCTCTCTTATCATTCATGGATGCATCTGTTGCAATTACATTATTAATTCCTAATTGTAAGAGGTGATCTTCGAATACGCCAATTAAATACTTAGAGGGCAAGAGTTTCGCATTTTTCTGGGGAATATGTCGTCGAATTCTATTTTTACATTGGATATGGATTTATCTAATGGAATGATTTCGGAGATATTAACATTAGGGGTTCCAGCAATGTTTGAACAAACAAAATCTGAGGTTTATGAACGACGGGACCAGTGCTCATTAAAAAAGCACTCGATTCAGCAAAAAAAATACGAATTGCAACCGTCTTGGAGTAGCTTCATATAATTTTAAATACTGTTTTAACTGTCAAAATACGGAATCTGCAAGCAAGAGTGGGTACCCGAGCTTCTTGATACAACACAGCTATTAGCTGTAAATTTCGGAACACCAAGAACAACTCCGAAGAGCTTGGTCGCTCTAAAGAACCAAAGGAGTAATCTTGTATGCTGGCCCACCAGAAAAAGCACGCAACCAAATATCAAGAATCGGGCCGAACGTACATACGAGAAATCATGATCAGGGGTAATCTCTGCGTAGCCCCGGAACGGAGCCGACAGAGTTTAGTTATCAATTCCGACAGCGCGGTGTAGCCTTAGCTTATTACATGTTCAATTGAATGACGACGCCAGCTCAGTTTTTCATCATATATTACTCCCAGATATTTAATACAGGCCACTTGGGGATTCGTTCTTGCCGATAGTGGACAGAGAAATATTAACAGGCATATGCAAAGGAAAAACAATTATGGCACTTTTGTAACGTTTTAGTTGCATTCGAATATCTTCAAACCAGGAGTCTAATGTTGCTAAATATGATGCAACGTTGATGGAGTAAATGTATATCATAAATCAGATGCGAAAAACGCAATGTCATCTGCGTATACATACACTTGTACCTTATCACACAGTGGAATCGAACTTAACAAGATATTAAAATAAACAGGTGAAAGAACAGAGCCCTGGGGAACACCTCTCGTTTGACTATGCTTAGACGTAGAAACGCCTCGGTTGGGAGCAATAAAAATTTTCTATCTTTTAAAAATTCGTACAGCCAATTTGTAATATTTGCGGAAATTTTCGTTGAGGGCATTAAGGAGAATGATAGTTCAACGCTATCATATGCCTTGGCTAAATCTAGGGTTTACTAAAGCCGTAATTGTCTTCCTTTCTGTGCCGGCAAGCTTTATACGAGCCT
>NC_051184.2:96033893-96052023 GCF_013339695.2 Rhipicephalus sanguineus
ATGATCACTACCCAAGCTGTTAATTGCCTTCTTCGTCTATTCTCATCTCTCTAAGTTTGTCATATATTCCTTCTGTCATGAGACAGTAATCAATGCTCGATTGCCTGTTTCTGACTTCCCACGTGATCTGCCCCTCACACTTAGGCCCCACGTTAACTATCTCAAGACTATGTTGCTCGCAGAGATCTAGCAATAACTTGCCATTGGTGTCTGAATATCCCCACGGGTCCGGCACGGCAGCGCCGCGGCGCGGAAGTTCACCGCAAAAGGCCCTCGCTCCTCCCATGTATTCGCGCGGCGCTTTGGACACTCCCCCTATTCTAGGTCACTCTAATCCTGCCTAGCGCGCAATCGAGGCGCGTCCGATAGAGGGCGACTCCGTAACTCCTCGAGGCCAATACTATACTATATATTGCTATACTTGCATCTCTGTCTTTTCTCTCTTTTTTTTCTATTTCTTTCTCTCGCATCTCTATTTCTTTCTCTGCCTTTCTATTTTCTCTTTCTTCCCTTTCTCTCTCTCTCTGTACTCGTTCTTTCGCCCATCAGAGTTGTTGTACCCCACGCCGGAAAAAGTGGCGCATGTGTTCTGGAAGCGAATCAGAAGAGGAAGAAGACGAGGCAGAGAGCGCGTGCCGGTTAATGATGACGATAGCTTTCTGGTCACGTACGCCACTCAGCACAACGAAAAGCTTAAAGGGGCCTTGCAACATTTACTAAGTAATCATCGAATGGCTTCGGTAAAAGAGCGTATTGCCTCACGAATCGACTGCCGCAAAAATGTTTACAATCCGTCAAGTACGAGCGGAGTTCCAGGGATTCGTCGCACGCTTCAAGCGCTTTCTCTCTCCTCTCGTACCAGCGAGCGCGCTGAAAGCCACGCAGGGAGGGGAATGCCAAGGGGGCAAGGACATGCGTCCCTTCTTCAGCGCGCGCCATGACCTTGAACACTTTTCCCCTTAGAACGCGCGGCTTACTTTCAGTGTGATGGCGAGCACGCGAGATCACGTGGCGGCATCCCGCGGCAGCCACGGTAGCTATGCAGCTCACGATGCTCAAATCAGCCAATGGCCGTGTACTTTGGGTTTATGGTATCATTTGTCGAGAGAAGAGGGAACGATCTCTAGCTGAATTTGAGAATTGTAAATTCCAGGTCACGTACTGCGCTGTGTTTGGCTCGCGCATGTTCTCAGGAGCCTCGACTACCGATCGGCAGCGTTTTCTGACATGCGGCGCTGTTGTCCCGAACACGCCGATAGCGAGAGTGGATGCACATTCCATTTTCTAAAGCAGGGGTGGCAAGCAGAAAGCAGACCATGGTTCTCTGTTGACCCATCCGAAAGCACACATCTTAAATAAACGCTTGTGCATTCCTTATCGGCAGATTGGCTATGCATTTTTTTTTTCACTGGAGTTGCGAGCAACCGTATCTTTATCGCAGTTACCCTGAAAAAGTCCGCCGCCCACCCTTGCTTTAGCAAAGACATTCTCGCTATCGGCGTGCTCACGTAAAACAGCGCCGCGTGTCGTAAATTTGGCGCTCCGGCCGCCGGTCACATTTGCTATTTTCCGTAGCGACTGTACGTCCTTTACTACTGACCTAATTCAGGCGATCTTGGGGTACAACCAGACAAGCCACCGCCGGACCAGCGCCTACCACTCACAGACCGATGGCCTCGCCGAGCGTCTAAATGAGAGCATCGCCGACATGCTGGTCATGTACGTCGACGTCGAGCACAAGAGTTGGGATGCCATCACAGGGTTACGATTGGTGGCTACATTGCGCCAAATTGGCTACTTTACGACCTTGTCTGGCGACAAAAATTTCAGGTTCACTCCATGGCTACTTCGAGCTTCTATTTTGGCGCTTTTACTAGACATTTTACAGCGAAAGCTGTTACATCACCACAGGCCCGTAGTCAGGAATTTTTTTCAGGGGGAAGGGGGGCACTTGCTGAAAACCTTGTCCATTTGAGAAAAACGCCAACTTTCATTATTTTTGGCAAAAAACCTACTTGACCAAAATTTCGGGGACACCCCCCCCCCCCCCCCCCCGCCTGTTTACGGGTCTGCATCACCACAGCAGCCAATTTTTGTGCGGCGGTTGTCCGCCACCGCCGGTGTCCGTAACCGCTATCGCGCGAAATCAGATACCTTTCTTGCTCGTTACGTTTTTGTTGTCTTCCCTTTCTTTCTCTATTTCTCCCTTCCTCCGATTCTTTGTCAATCTCTTTCTTCTCTCTATTTCTCGCTTCGTCTTTCGCTATTTCTTCGATTGTCTTCCCCTTCTTTCTCACTTGCTATGGCATGCTCAACTCTCTCCACTCCTCACCCTCGCATCTCTCATCCTCAGTTCCCTTAATGTTCCTATTAGCCCTTGTCTTAAGTGTCAGTTACACAACTGTGATAAACGATTCCAGAAAATAGAAAACGGCAACAAACTTTATTGCCTTGTAAAAATAGCGTGACAAAGGAGTGACTTTGCCTTATGACTCGGACAAACATCCAAATGTAAAACATCTGAAATCATAAGTAACTGTCCCCACTGGAATCTGAGGCAACATGGAGACACTAATGAAAACAAGGGAGCAAAAGTCAACAGTGAGCAACAAATGCTTCTAACTTGACAAGTCTTTCACACACTTGGCACACAGTGTGCCTAACATTTGAACACTGCAACAGAATATACCGGTAGGCATTCAATGCCATGAAGCTCTGGGCTCATCCAAAAGCAAAAATTGCACAACAAAAGAATGTCACACATGTAAAAAAAAGAAAAGAGTTCATACATAAGCCCCTGTATGACTCGTGAAGCCTTGCCTTTTTTTGAAGCAGAAAAGGAAGTATCACTCATTCAAGTATGGCAATGTCACGGGTGCAATCGTTCATCTTGTTAAAATGGTACACCAAATGGCAGTGTTGAAATCAGAAGCGCACATGCAGAAACACTGCACGATAGTAGGACCTCATTTCTACTTCCAGCATTTCAATTACAGCAAAGTGCAAAATAGTTTCACGAAAGAGCGTAGTTCACGAGGTGCAAATGCATGTGCTCAAGCACACATTGCAGTAACGATGCTTGAACATATGACCGTACGAAAGAGTATCTCCTACTGCACATATATCATAAGAATTGACATCTTTATCATGTCACTTCCATAAGCTGGTTTCCCATCTGGAGCATAGCACTACGAGGGAAATTGGATACTGTCGCTATGGCAATGCTACGTTTTGTACAACAGGAGTACATGCTGTACAAAATATCGTGAGAACTGGATTGCGACACAAGCCTATCGACAAACATATGGAGCATATCCCCATTGCATAACAATAACCTGCACACACAGTGGTGCCTGTGTAGGAGACTGCCTAGTACACATAAGTCCTGAAATTATGTTTAATGTGGCCAGAATAACTTGCGCTCTCACCTACCAAATCGGACACGGTGGCACGCAGGTGGTCTCACACGAACAGGAAGTTTGGCTTTCAGACACCTTTATGGCTGAGCTGAGAACACTAATTCTTTTGTTATGGGGCCCCCGAGAAACAACTGCCAATTTTTTATCTGCAGTTTTTTCAACACATTAGACATCTCAGGCAGAACCCTTCAACGAATCATGGCATACATTGTATGAAATCAAGACCACACCTTCAGGCTCATTTTATCATTGTGTGGAACATTATGGCATCTTGAAAAATAAAGCTCTTGAGGCATCGTCAAAACTGATCTATGGTACGCCTGCCACTTTGTCAGCGAGACTACGCAAAATTTGCCCTTAGGTTGATTTTGATACGCAACTATTCAAATAAAAGCAGCTGTGAGGACGCACAAACTTCTGACTGGTTGTCTAATTTTCTTTCCAAACTTCTACAATGCTTCAATGAAGCATCACTCATGGGTAAATGTTCAGAAGTGCACATTGTTTCAGTAATACTTTTAGGCTCACATCAAGCCTGAAAATGTTTTTACTGATCACTGTCTGGACAGCATATATGAAGGTTTTGCAGAATGCTTCCAATCTTGAGGAGCTCTCACCCGCATAAAAGCACACGGTAAATTTCATACCAATCTTACGCAGAAGGTTGGCTGTTATCTTCAACAATTCTTGTGCAAATTCTTGTGCAAAGCACACCAAGGTTCCAGCATCACTTCAATGTGCACAACTAAGCTTCATTGCCGACACAGAAGCTACTTGAGCATGATAATCTCACACAGAGGCTCAGCTTGACAACTGATTCGATAGCCTGAAGAATCCACCCCCCTCCCCTCCCCATAAAAATTAATGAGGTGCTTGCTGCAAGGAAGAGGTACAACCACATTTTCATATTTGAAAATCTCAAAACTAGGGATGTGTTTATCAGTAAAAATAGCAAATTATTTTTTCGCTTTGTGCATCACAAGGTGATGTTCTGAAATTTGACATCAGAATTCTTAACATCCTTCTGAGCTGTCTTTTCAAATTTCCACAGAAACCATGAAGTCTTAATATTGAGTAGTCTTGCTAAGCAGAACGTGAAGGCACCAGCAAAATATCTTCCATATAGCAGGAGTTTCGGTAATAAAAAGATAAGCAGCTGCTAAACACAAAACCAGCCAACTTACAGCAACTGTTCCGTTTAAGCAACTTCCGTTTACCAAGACACTGCTATATGCTTTGACTGCTGCGTCTTAAAGGGCCCCTAAACCACCCAGAGGTCAGAATTGATTTGTGGTGTTGCAGTTGTGAACGAGTCTTCAACAAAAACGTAGCCGCGAGAATTTTTAGAAATGGTGCTGTAATATCGGAGTTACACGCTTGTGATGATCCAAAAGTGGCCCTAGTTCGCTTCGCTCTTTCCTTCACTACGCTCTGTTCGTCGGCTCGTCTCTCCTCTTGGCAGACTGTTCCTCCTCACTGAGCGAGAAGGAGAGAGCGGCGAGTGCGCGTACCTGCAAGCAGACAAACATACTGTTTTTGTTGCTGACATGACCAGACGCGAGTGGTGACATCATGGCCAACGCTGAGGATTACCGAGAGCTCTACAGAGGAGAAGGGATTGCTTATAGGAATTTCTGGCGCGCCTGCAGCCCGTAGCACTGCCGCGTTTGGCATTGTTCATTGTGATGGCATTCTGAACTCAATGCACGCGTTTACTTGAAATGTTAAAGATTTATCGAAGATGGTTTAGGGGCCCTTTAACACAAGTTGGCACAGCATAAACGCACTAAAATTGAGCATATGTCATGCAGAGTTAAAAGCATATAAATAATGTAGTAATAATTTCTGGGATATGTGCCAAAACCACAATATGATAAAAGTTAAAAGCAAGATTAGGACAACAAGTACTGCACTCTAATCTACCAGGTTGCTTTTTAGACTGTACAGAACTTTTTGAACTTGCTTGTCATAGACTGCACACTTTACTAATTGAACTGGATTTCTCCAAGACGCTTAAATCAAGTGCATCAAAACATGAACATATGAAAAATGATGTAATAAGTTTAAAACACAATGATCCTTCGTTAATTATCTAGTTTTCTCTATTAATCTCCGGTTTTTGTGCGACAAATGTTCGCAACTCGGGTATTACAGCAGGAGCGTTAAGATTATGAAAAAACAACTTGCCATCTCCCCGTTTGTGCATAATACTACAACAAAATCCATAAGGATTTCTCAGAAAGAAGTTTCCTGGTTGAATAAGATGACACAAGCAACCTGACATTTCTTTTGTTAGCTTAACTCCACCATATGAACAAACCTTCATGTATAGTTAATGCAATAGCGCCAACCACATGGACGGGGCAAGAGCACTATTGCATGAATTATATCCTACCAACTAGCCCGTTAGTCTGTTTTTTTGAGCTCAGCTCAGCATGATTTGGCAAACAGCAAATGGTTTACTTTATAACAACTTGCAGTTGCCGCGCCCTTCTTTACCAGCCGTGCAAACAATTTATTAAAGCTCCATACAACCAGCTATACTGCAAAAAGCATCAGTCCTGCCAAGAGATTCATCAACCAGTTGAAGGAAGTATCGCTTGATGATATACACTTTGTACAAATGGATTCTCTTCAGGTCATCATGGAACAGCTAATTATTTACTTAGCATCGCAAGTTCTCTTGCCAAATGCATTCATTTAATGGCTATGCACATTAACCCATTAAAGGCTCTACAACATAAACTGCACCTTGCTGCGAAAGGCATGATCCTGCCGTGAAATGCACATTCAATACTCCTTTTCTTCAACCACGTCTTTGTCATCGTGTTCCAAGAGGATTTTCTTGAGCTCGTCATGGAATCTCTCGTGGATTATGGTCTGCTTTAGCCTGTCAAGTGCCCACGGGCTCCCGGTCACCATGAGCTTGAAGAACCAGTCGCCTCGAGCATCCTGCCAGATCATAATCGCGACCTTCTGAAGTTGCATCCATTTCCGCAACAGGCCCCGGAACCGGTTCTCCTGTCGCTCTATCGCCAGAAAGAAGTCGTCGTCATCTCTCATTGGCAGCAGCACGACCTGCGTCTGCGTCGGTCCCACAGGTGTCACCGACTCCAGAGGAATGTCCTCTTCCACCGCCTCGCCGGGGTAGAGAAGTCGGAAGAGCGTCCGCTCCGCCAGGTCAGCCAAGGCAAACTCCATCTTGCCACTTTTGGGATTCACAAAAAGCACCAGGTTCTTGAGGATGTTCACGAGAACCAAGCTGGGCTGCTTTCGGACGCGCGCGAGCCCGAAGTTCATCTCGAGCTGTTCCAGGGTTTTCTGCAACACGCGCGCCACATGTTTCAAGTAATGAGCCGCCGCGTCTCCATCAGTGTTCCACAGGAATTCCTTGTTGCCCCTGAGCCAACGTTTCAGAAGTCTCAGGGCGTTGTTAAAAAGGGCAGTTTTGAAAGGAACGTCCGCCTGGTCCTCCCGTGGAATCAAGGCGTGGGTTACGCGGTCTCGTATACTTCCCCTCGTTGGTCCGTCTGTCGGAGCTGCGCACTGCAGAATGTGCACGAGTTCGCTCGCCACGCACCAGGCAAACCCTTCGGCCTGCGCGCCTTGTTCGTAGGCGCAGCAGTACCATGCCGATGCACGACGCTTCGCCTCCCTGTAATCTGTGCCAAGGCCTTCGAGGAATTCGTCACGTGCACGTGCCATGATGTGCTTGACCTGCAAAAGACATACAGATGTCTAACATGAGAGCGCTTTTTTTGCCTGGTTTACTACTTTTGCCTGGCTAGGCAATACTGACCCCAAAATGATCAATGTGTCAAAAAACTAACCTCCATTAAGAAATAGAGCCCAGGCACGTAGCATCGTAGAGAACCGGCAGAGTTTACTGCTACTTGAAGACAGATTATCTATCTCCAGCCAGTACAATTACAGCAATATTTGTTCCAATTAAACAAAATTAGTCAAACACAGATATAAAAATTCAATCCCCCCCCCCCTCTACAGTGAAAGATAATCTGGCAAGATTTGGAGGGGGGCTTTTGCGCGGTCACAGATCACAGTTCGAGATGGCGACGGAAGTGTCGCTAAGGATAAAGAATGCATACCCGTGCTTCCAATAGAATGCTTTATTGAATACACATGCATTTACTGTTGTTATTTGCCCTCATTGGGTGAATAAAAACAGTGAATGAAACTGAAAATGGCGAGAGCGGAGAGGGAGGAGCTCTCGCTCGGTCATTGGCACATATTTCAAGTCTCCTGAAAAATGAAGGGGGGTGCTTGCTCGGGATTTTATGGTAGCTACTGCCAAGCTTTTGCAGAGAGGCTAAGTTTTTGCTAGCAGTACTAAGTATGCCTAGGGCCGTGGTGGTGGCAGCTCAGAAGAGGAAATAGCCAGCCGACGCCAGTGCACCATATTTAAAGAGGGCGTTTCAACTTTGTTACGCTTGCGAACAACTAGCTCCACACACAACTACAAAATTTAAGAAAGGGAAAATAGACAACCACCCATTTGTAGCACGAAGCCACAAGGAAATCCACACGGATTTCTCAGAAAGAAAGCCTCTTAGTCGTCGAAAAATTCGTCCTAGTCCGGGGTTCGAACCCGAGACCAACGCCTTTCCAATCGCTCTACCAATTGAGCTAACCAGGAAGCTAGCAATTGGCAGCAGGAGGGCGAATTCATCGACAACTCGAAGCAACTGGACACATATTGAAAATCAGTTCTGCGGAATCCCGCAAGGTGGCGGAAGGGTTAAGAAAGAAAAAAATAGACAACCACCCATTTGAAGCACGAAGCCACAAGGAAATCCACACGGATTTCTCAGAAAGGAAGCCTCTTAATCACCAAAAGATTCGTCCTGGTCCGGGGTTCGAATCCGGGACCAATGCCTTTCCGGGGCGGTCGCTCTACCAATTGAGCTAACCAGGAAGCTAGCAATTGGCAGCAGGAGGGCGAATTCATCGACAACTCGAAGCAACTGGACACATATTGAAAATCAGTTCTGCAGAATCCCGCAAGGTGGCGGAAGAGTTAAGAAAGAAAAAAATAGACAACCACCCATTTGAAGCACGAAGCCACAAGGAAATCCACACGGATTTCTCAGAAAGGAAGCCTCTTAATCACCAAAAGATTCGTCCTGGTCCGGGGTTCGAATCCGGGACCAATGCCTTTCCGGGGCAGTCGCTCTACCAATTGAGCTAACCAGGAAGCTAGCAATTGGCAGCAGGAGGGCGAATTCATCGACAACTCGAAGCAACTGGACACATATTGAAAATCAGTTCTGCGGAATCCCGCAAGGTGGCGGAAGGGTTAAGAAAGAAAAAAATAGACAACCACCCATTTGAAGCACGAAGCCACAAGGAAATCCACACGGATTTCTCAGAAAGGAAGCCTCTTAATCACCAAAAGATTCGTCCTGGTCCGGGGTTCGAATCCGGGACCAATGCCTTTCCGGGGCGGTCGCTCTACCAATTGAGCTAACCAGGAAGCTAGCAATTGGCAGCAGGCGGGCGAATTCATCGACAACTCGAAGCAACTGGACACATATTGAAAATCAGTTCTGCGGAATCCCGCAAGGTGGCGGAAGGGTTAAGAAAGAAAAAAATAGACAACCACCCATTTGAAGCACGAAGCCACAAGGAAATCCACACGGATTTCTCAGAAAAGAAGCCTCTTAATCACCAAAAGATTCGTCCTGGTCCGGGGTTCGAATCCGGGACCAATGCCTTTCCGGGGCGGTCGCTCTACCAATTGAGCTAACGAGGAAGCTAGCAATTGGCAGCAGGAGGGCGAATTCATCGACAACTCGAAGCAACTGGACACATATTGAAAATCAGTTCTGCGGAATCCCGCAAGGTGGTGGAAGGGTTAAGAAAGAAAAAAATAGACAACCACCCATTTGAAGCACGAAGCCACAAGGAAATCCACACGGATTTCTCAGAAAGGAAGCCTCTTAATCACCAAAAGATTCGTCCTGGTCCGGGGTTCGAATCCGGGACCAATGCCTTTCCGGGGCGGTCGCTCTACCAATTGAGCTAACCAGGAAGCTAGCAATTGGCAGCAGGAGGGCGAATTCATCGACAACTCGAAGCAACTGGACACATATTGAAAATCAGTTCTGCGGAATCCCGCAAGGTGGCGGAAGGGTTAAGAAAGAAAAAAATAGACAACCACCCATTTGAAGCACGAAGCCACAAGGAAATCCACACGGATTTCTCAGAAAGGAAGCCTCTTAATCACCAAAAGATTCGTCCTGGTCCGGGGTTCGAATCCGGGACCAATGCCTTTCCGGGGCGGTCGCTCTACCAATTGAGCTAACCAGGAAGCTAGCAATTGGCAGCAGGAGGGCGAATTCATCGACAACTCGAAGCAACTGGACACATATTGAAAATCAGTTCTGCGGAATCCCGCAAGGTGGCGGAAGAGTTAAGAAAGAAAAAAATAGACAACCACCCATTTGAAGCACGAAGCCACAAGGAAATCCACACGGATTTCTCAGAAAGGAAGACTCTTAATCACCAAAAGATTCGTCCTGGTCCGGGGTTCGAATCCGGGACCAATGCCTTTCCGGGGCGGTCGCTCTACCAATTGAGCTAACCAGGAAGCTAGCAATTGGCAGCAGGAGGGCGAATTCATCGACAACTCGAAGCAACTGGACACATATTGAAAATCAGTTCTGCGGAATCCCGCAAGGTGGCGGAAGGGTTAAGAAAGGGAAAATAGACAACCACCCGTTTGTAGCACGAAGCCACAAGGAAATCCACACGGATTTCTCACAAAGAAAGCCTCTGAGTCGCCGTGCTACTAACGGGTGGTTGTCTATTTTCCCTTTCTTAACCCTTCCGCCACCTTGCGGGATTCCGCAGAACTGATTTGCAATATGTGTCCAGTTGCTTCGAGTTGTCGATGAATTCGCCCTCGCGCTGCCAATTGCTAGCTTCCTGGTTAGCTCAATTGGTAGAGCGACCGCCCCGGAAAGGCGTTTGTCCCACTTCGAACCCCGGACCAGGACGAATTTTTCGGCGACTAGGAGGCTTTCTTTCCGAGAAATCCGTGTGGATTTCCTTGTGGCTTCGTGCTGCAAATGGGTGGCTGTCTATTTTCCCTTTCTTAACCCTTCCGCCACCTTGCGGGATTCCGCAGAACTGATTTTCAAAACTACAAAATTTGCCCGATATGTTCACAGCTCGGAGGTCCCCCTATCAGGAGGAGGTCCCCGTCAGTTGGTCTGAAACTTTGGTACCTCCTGCTGTAATACACTAACCATGTAACTCAACTGCATTATTTAATAAACTTGACTTGGCTAGACATGTCACATGACTACCTGTTACGTGATGTCATTTTAGTCACGTGACTAGCTTTTACGTGGTTTTTGGTAGGAACATGTCATGTGATTAGCTGTTACGAGGTTTATGGTGGGGACATGTCATGTGACTAGCTATTACGTGACTTTAATCACGTGACAAAATGTTACGCGATTTTTAGTCATGTGACTAGATGTCACATGATGTTACGAGATTTATAGTCACGTGAGTAATTACATGATGTTACATGATTCTAGTGACGTGGCTAATTAAGTCACGTTACGCAATTCTAGTCACGTGGCTAGTGACATGTGACGTGACTTTAGTCACATGACTAGATGTTACGTAATTTCAGTCACGTGACTAGTTATTACGGGATGCTTCGCACTAGGGGCACCAAGCTTGAAGGGAGTGCAGAGCTGGGCAGCCTTAGTTCTCTTTATTTTTCTATTTCTTTCTTCCTCTCCCTCTTTTTCTTTCTCTGTTTACTCTGTATTTTTTGTCTATTTTTATATTTTTCTTTATGTGTTTCTCGCTCTTTCTATGTTTCTCCTTCTTGCCCTTCTTTCTTTCTCTTTATTTATTGCTTCATTTTTCTATCTCTTTCTCTCACTTTATATCTATCTTGTTTTCTGTCATTCTTCCCTCTTTCTATTTCTTTCTCTCTGTGCTGTGCTTTACTCTCTCCCCTCTTCCTTTCTCTCCTCCTCACCCTCACTTCCCTTTCCCGCCACCTTGCTGTACTATACTATACTATGCAAGTCCATGCTATACTCTGCTAGCAGGCCTGGATAGCTGAGTGGTTAGGACGCTTGCCTTTGGATCATGGGTATGCGGGTTCGAATCACACCACCTCATCAGGAATTTCTTTTCGCCATGATTTTCTCTTTCCCCTTTCCCTCTCTCTCTGTACTCCTTCTCTTCTCTCATTTATCAGGGTTATTACAGGCCACACCAGAGAAACTGGCACACGTGTTTTGGGAGCAAACCAGAAGTTGAAAAGGATGATGCGAGCGCGTAGAGGTTCATGATGAAGATGATCCCTGTTTGCACTACCCAGCGCAATGAAAAGCTTGAAGAGCTCCGCTCTTAATAATTGCTTAATTTAAGCCAAGAGCAATGATGTATCATATGGTTGAAGAAAACTTTTTGACATCTTTGATCCTAACAACAGCACCACGAGGGTGCTTCCATTCCTGAAAAGTCTTGGGAGTAAATTAGTTCAGATTTAAGAGTAGCCTTCGAAATAAACCCTTAGAGACAAATGTTACCATAATACACAATCCAAAGTCTAGATAAATTGGAAGGTTTCAGGTATGAGAGACATCGCTAACAAAATTGATATATCAAAACCTTGATACAACGAATTTTGCAGTACAACAAAGTTTCTTTTGACGGATACCACTTTTTCATATCGAGGCTTAACTGTATTGCCGTGACATCTTTTAAAGAGAGAGCAAGTGCGAGTCGAGATGCTATCTGTGCTCGATGTCTTCTGTTTTAAGAGCAGTGGCGGTGGCAGCTCACAAGAGCAAATTGCCAGCCGACGTTAGTGCGCGCCATTTTTAAAGAGGGTGTTTCAATTTTGTTACGCTTGCAAACTCCTAGCACCGCACACAACTACAAAATTTGCCCGATATGTTCGCAGCTCTGCCTTCTTTTCTTGGAACGTGTTTTGTCATCGAACCAGATGTGCGGTTCAGAGCCACTTTAATGGCCTTCATCCAAGCTTTTGTGCCTACACTCGGTTAAACCTAAGAAAAAATGTCGGCTCCACGCATAGCCATCGATGTCCCTGTCCCAGACAACTCACATAACTCCTTGATCCAATAGTGCTTACCCATTTTCGTGATGTCAAGCACAAGTTGTGTCTTTCGGATAGTTGACTTTCCCGCACAGACACATTTGTGTTGCTGGCTTTAGGTCTGAAACTTGAATGCCCTGGTAAATGTCGTCAGGAATTCTGACATCGCTAATCGTCCAACCGTAATGTTTGAGTTAATATTGACGAGCCTTTCACTCTGAAAGGGACTGACAACCTGGTAGAAATGATCCTAGAAAAATTAAAAGGCCGTGAAATATAGCGACAGGTTCAAGCGTCCTTTTCACGACGGGAGTAGGATTATAGTTTTAAATCGTGTAAAAAAGTAACAAAAACAAAGGCATGTCGCACAGCCTAGCAGAACAGCCTTGGAGCTGGATCATGGAGTCAATCACTTTGCTGTACATAGTCTCACGCTATCATGCGCCCCATAATTATTACTCAAAATTAGAGTATGTATATTGTTATCCATCCACGTTCTATTCTACACTGGTTACCAGATAAAAGAAGTTGCACGCTGAGAAGTGGCGCTGCATTCGCGGCAGCTAGTGGAACATGACGAGTGCACGCATGCACAGTAAACTGCAGCTCACTGTTTGCAGCATGTGTTCTCACATGTGTATACGCCACAGATAGAAAAATTCTGATTATAAATGTTTCCAAGTGTTTTTGACGTTACCATTCCGTGATCAGACACTCTGACCGATAAGCTTTCCATTGCGCTAGAGAAAACAGGTACCATAAAAGTTGGTTGTTGGTCCCTTTAATATGCGTAGTACTTACATTAGCAGAGAAAAAGTAGTTATGGTTAGGGCGGCAACCAGCTAGCGTGACTGTCTTTCACAGCTGAAAGACAGGCACGCTGCGATTCTGTGGACAGAGCATACATTTTTTTCTTAGGCTGTAACTGAGTATAGTATCAAATCCCAGCAAATGAAACGTCTTATGAACTTTACCTGATATTCCACAACCACAGCCACGTCAGTGTGGTCGTGCTTCTCAGAGATGCGGGGATCCATGGTCATCACGGCACCAGATAGCGCCTCTATCTCCGAAGTGATGCCGTACGTGGCCAGAAGTGACCGGATTCGTAGCCGATACCTCGCCAGAGCTTGCCTCGCGACTTCCATGTGCTCCTCGTGTCCCTCGACGATGAGCCGAGAGTCGGGCTGCACGTCTGCCACGGGTCCCACGCTCTCCAATACCATGCCGCCCAGCTTGCGGTAGAGTTTGCCGAGCGCACTGCGGGACAGGTACGTGTCCTTCTCACAGTGCTTCTGCATGAAGTCCGGATAGGCAGCGGGCTTCTCACTCATGGACAGGTTCTCTGGCCGTCCCAGTTTGGCGAAGTCGACGGCACGTGACACTTTGCGAGCCAGGGTCTGGCACATGTGCGACTTGACCCCTTCGCGCAGCCAGTCGGCCCAGGCAAGGTGCGCGTTGCTGATGAGGCCTACAACGTCGTGCTGGATGTACTTGCACAGGAAGTCGACCATGTCCTCCACCTGCAAAGGAGCCCTGGATATAGCTGAAAGGAACCCTACAACACTTTTTTAACGCGGTCAGAAAGCGCTGTCAATTGGTCGTCGAGAATTCTGTGGACATGCGAGGCAAACATTATAATGCAGCACGTAACAGTGAATTTATACAGTAGAATCTCTTTACAACGAACTTCGCGGGACCGCCGAATTTAATTCATTATTCTGAAATATCGTAGCACTGAAAAATGATGTCGGTAATGTAACACAACAGCGAAAATAACGTACCTTTGCAGGAGGTGCACGTGTTGGGGCATAAACAATGAACGAAAACACTGGGAACCGAGTGGAAAAAATTTACTGCTTAAAAAAGTCTGTTATCTTCTTCTGGCGAGTAGAAAGCAGGTGATGGTGAATGTATGCCTCCACGTCCGCAACCTTCCTAAGGATGTCTTCAGGTACATCCTTGCAGCACCCGAGGTATGATCGGGTCTTCTCAAGGAACACCACAACAACCGAGCTGGAAATAGTCTCTTCCGTTGTCCGAGACTCTGCATCTCCAGCGTCGTCTTCGTCACTGCTACAGCAATCTTGCTCACGCACTTGACTCGCAATTTCTTTGCAGGTGAGCTCTGCGGATGTAGCCGCTGCGTAGTCACTGTCTACGTAATCCTCAAAGGTTACCGCAGCGTCTACCGGGAGCTTCTCGGTAAGCTCATTCCAAAGCTCTGGGTCGAGCTCCGCTTCGTCATCGCAGTCTCGTGGCGTTGGCTCGCAGTCTTGCGGCGTAAGCAAAGTCTCAAGAAGACCTGCCTTTCGCCAGCAGTTGCTAATGGTGCTTGCCTTGACGTTCCACCACGACCCTGTCAGCATTTCTGCGGCTCGACGAATGTTGACCTCCGTGGGCGGCTTCAGTTGTATGCTAATGAGAAGGCGCTGCACAAGTCGATTCCGAAATTCGGCCTTCACACATCTTATGCCCTGGTCTAAAGGTTGGAGCAAAGACGTACAATTCGGGGGCAGAAATTCAAGCTGCACATTGCTCAAACGTACGTTCACCATATGTGCCGAGCAGTTATCAACGATTAGAAGAACCTTGTTTTGTTTCTTCTTCATTGTGTTGGCGAACTGCAGCAGCCACTGCGTGAACAGTTCCCGCGTCATCCACGCTTTCTTATTTGCCCGATAGTCGCAAGGTAACGAGACGTTTTTCAAGAAGCGAGGCTTGGCGGACTTGCCAATAACAAGAGGCTTGAGTTTTTCCGTGCCTGTGGCATTGCAGCAGAAGAGCACTGACACGCGAAGACACTATTTTTTTCCGCCCTTCCATTTTTCACCTTTAAAGTTCATTGTCGATCAGGTAACAGCTGATAAAAGCACGCCGTTTCGTCGGCGTTGAAAACGTCGTCTGGACTGAACGACTCGACGATTTCCTGAAAGCGCTCGTTCCGCCACGCAATCGCACTTTCGACATCAGCCGCCTTTTCTTTCCCACACGCCACTTGCCACATGATGCCATTCCTTTGCCGGAACCGATAGAGCCATCCGGCACTTGCGTCGAAGCCAGAGGTGCCCAAAGCGACCACGAACTGTTGTGCCTTTTCTTGAATAACAGGGCCTGACAAGGGCACACCGTGTTGTCTGGTATCCTTAAACCATGTGAGGACGGCGTCGTCGACGGTTTGGTAGTTGCCCAGCCGCAAGAGTTTTCTTGAGGGAGCCAGCTGTGATTCTCGATGTAATTTCACGATCTTCTCCCGATCTTTCAGTATCGTTGCCACTGTTGACGGCGCGATATCACGCTCCCTGCATATGTCCACTTGCTTTTTTCCAGCATTCAGCTCCGTGAGAATGTCCACTTTTTCCTTGAGCGAAAACTGGCGTCGCTTCTTTTTAACGCTGGGGCCAGGAGAACTCATTGCCAGAAAGGCGACCGCACAACACGATCTCAACTTCGCAGCTCCGAACGACAGCAACTGGAAACGTGGTGAGAACAGCGGGACTAAGCCTACAACGTTGTTTGATTTGGTTTGACCAGTTTGACCAATTTGACCAGATGGTGACGCTCGCGTTGATGTCGACGCTGATGTGGCTGCACCCGTTGAAGCGGCTTTCCCGCCGCATATCTGCTGCAGATGATGATAGGTGTAAGCTTCAGCGATTTCTGTACCGAAACATTCACGGAACGTAATAACAAAGCATCTTGTTGATTTCGGGGTTAAATTACGTACGTTAATCTGAAATATTCGGTATTCTGAAATTCGTAGTACAGTCGACGTCCGATCTCCCGGACCCTCAAGGGACCGCGAAAACGTCCGGAAAAACGAATGCACGTGAAAACGCACATTTTTGGTCGGTATTTTTCGCTGACAGAGAGGGTCACAGCCGGAGTACAAGATTCCCATAGCAATTCAGCCAATGCATTGTTTAGGTGGCTCTGAAAAGAGCCGTTTATAAAAAAAAAATACGACGTGGCCAGCACTACCTCATAGGTCAGCACTTGGCGCAAAGAAGTCGCTTATTTTCTTTTGCACGGTCCGCTTGCCCGCGATTATGTCTGCCTCAATTTCAGTCAACGTCACGTTGCCGCTGTACACCAATGACAGTGTCATCAGTGCTCGCGTCAACTCCGTGTTCGTTGGCTGTGTAGATGCTGGCTCTTCGTTCTCGGTGTCGGAGTCATCGGAATCCTCCGTAACTTGATGAATGATTTCGTCATCGGTCAACTCCGCACATAGCTCGAGGTCTTTGTCCAGCGTCGGCGAAGCCCTCAAGGGTTATCTCGGCTGGAATCAACACGCCGCCAGCGCGCAGATCGTCGAAGGCAACGTCCGCGGATGGCAGTTCGTCATCGTGAGCCTACGAGGTGGCTTTGTGCGCTTCGAAGGCGCGGACGAAGACGAAGGAGCAGTCGGTGCCATTGCTGTAAACGGCGAATCCGCTCGACGAAAAGCGCAGCACGAAACAGCTAGGAACTCGGTGGATGCTGAAGGTCGGGAAACGTGATCACTGAAGGTAGCGCGCAGCAGCAAACGATCAACCGCAGACACGACCGCAGAGCTGGCACAGCTGACAATCAACACATGAACGAAACACAGTGAGGTTTGGCTTGGCTAAGCTACGGCTGGCCACGGATTGACACGTGCGGTTTCGAGGTTACAGCAGCCGCGGCGCGGTGCGGCGTTGCTGCTGATGCGAGTATGGTGATATGAAAAGAAAACAACCAAAATGGCGGCGTCGGTGGTGACTTTGGGTCGGCGGTTAACAGTAAAAAGTCCGGGAAATCGGATGGCGAAGGCTATAAGCGTCCGGAATTCGGACTTTTAATACATTGACTCTACGGGGAACTTGACGGTGCCACAGATGAGTCCGGGAAATCAGGCATGTCCAGAATTTCGGGGCGTCCGGGAAATCGGACGTCGACTGTACTGAAAGTTTTTTACATTGGCAATATAGGCATTTTGGCAGGGATTTCAAAAAAATTCGTTAATCTGAAAGTTTTATTAATCTGATGTTCGTAGTAACGAGATTTTACTGTACTTAAATTTCAAACAGCTAGAAATCGCTCCCTGATCTCTCGACAAATGATGCCACATACTGAAAATCAACTGCGTCAAATACCCGAATGACACGGCCACTGGCCGATTTGAGCATTGTGAGCTGTACAGTTACTGTGGCCGCCGCGATTGCCGCTATGTGCCCGCCACCATGGCACGTCGCAGCGCGGGCATGTGAGCCGCACCCCACGATCGCGCGTGTGTTCAAAGAAAACTAAGAAAAAGTGCTATAGGTCGTGACGCGTGGTGACGTACGGATGTAGCTTCTTGCCGCCCTGTCATTACCCCGTGTAGTTTTTAGCGTGTGAAGAATTTCTGTATCTTCACTCGTACTTGACAAACTATAAAAATTTCTTTGGCAGTCAATTCACAAGGCAAACTCCAATGCTGAGTTCATCTGATGATTACTTGGTACTTATTGCCAGCCCCTTGAAGTAGAGATAATAAAGATTACCTTTCAGTCTGTTCGATCAGACAGCCTGCTGAACTGAATGTGCATTGAATTCTTATCTCAGGTCAAATTTCCCTGTTGACTAGGAGGCTTTT